>NC_067476.1:104721258-104808758 GCF_947179515.1 Apodemus sylvaticus | reverse complement strand
CCTTCTGGATAAGATCTTACATACAGTTTTGGGCTAAGTTGGGTTCTGGCAGAAAGTGCTTCCTACTGGCTTGGTCTGAGATGTTGGGGTGCATCATTCACATGTGGAGGTGCTAGGGAGCACTGCCCCTACTTGACTGATGATCACAACTCTCTCTGTGGGGGGCTGTGGCAACGTGACCTGGGATAGGAGCAGGTGACGCTCCTACCGTTATCCCTTTGGATCCCAGGGCTTCCAACCCAGCTCAACTTTACAAGGCCTCTCTCACAGTCCACCACCCCACATCCAGACACCAAATTCTCAGCAAAGATTTATTACCCCAGAAGGGACAAGTGGACTGTGTGGTGGTGGTGGTGGGTGCCTCTGGATTGGGCAAAGATAGCAGCAGGTGTCTTTGTAGGAGCAGTTTTAAGGAGAAAGGGGAAGTCTGTGCTAGGATGAGTTGGTAAGTCCTGATTGGACATGTTAGTGGAGCCAAAGTATGAATTTTGGTAGCTGGACCTCGGTGGTCAGCCTCAGCAACAAGTCACGCATAAGGAAGTAGCCAAATAAGGAAAGCTTGGTGTCTAGTTTTAGGAATATGGAAGTTCCTAAGTAAGGGAATCCAGTGGTGCTTGGGCCTGTTAGATCACTTCCCCGGGGTTTTGTGTGTGCTAGACACACACTCTCTCTACCAATTAAGTTACCACCTCCTGCCTGTTTTCTTAAGTTCTTAAAGGAAAGCACTGGGCAGACTGGGACTACAGCTCATTGGTAGAGTGCAGCACAAGGCCTGGGCTCATGTTCCAAGGCTGTAAAATAGACCAGTAAATAAGGAGGGGGGCACAAGGAAGGAAGGAGAAAAATGAGCTCTCAACCTTTGTTTTTCTAATCCGAGCCTCTAGGTCCAGGCTGTGAAGACCCTCTTAAATTGAGGGTGACAGTGCTTTTTATTTCTCATTGCTCAGTCTAACTTATTCTCAGATTTCAGTATAACATTTTGTACAGTGGGTTATTTGAATTTTTTGTTTTTGAGAAGTCTTCATATGATTTATAGGTTAGCCTCAGATTTGTGATTCTAAATGTGAACATGACAGGCATGATACATACACTATTGTATTAAGTATTTAATCTCAGATGGGGTTTCTACCCTACCTTTGATCATTCCAGTTCCCAAGTAAAAGACATGAAACCTTTATATTTTTAATAAGCCTCAAAGGCACTAGAGCTGGCCAGATATCTACTCTCTATGCTACTATGTCTGCTTCCTTGCCAGTAACCCTGGGTTCTAACTCGCTGTGTTCCATCTGGGTAGCTCTTGGCTCCAATGGGCCAGCCCTCAGGGCCATGTTTTCATGACTTACCTACCCCATGGCATCTTCTCCTCTCTCCACCTTCTCTTCTCCCCTCTTCATGGTCTCTCCTTAGACCCCCTAAGTCCAGGAACTGAAACCCCGTTTACCTATCTTCTGCACAGCTATAGGCATCTTTATTCACTAAGGAATATTTTATTCAAGGAATATCTTTGTGGGGGAGCAAGGTTACATAACATCACTTGGGTCAATGTGTGAATATCCTTACCCCTGGGGGTAACCAGGGCCAGTATTTAGCATTGCAACACATAGCAACAGACCATACCTCAACAATACTGATATATTTTAAAATTTCCAAATATGTATGATTTCTAATTATAGTTATTTATAGCTTAGCCGTATTAAAATACTGATCTGTTTAATCACGTCTTTTGAAGTTTGTTAGCATTTTCTTTATAATAGAAGTATATGGCCAGTAGGTTTATATCGTTAAAAAAAAGAATGCCCTGAAGCTCTCAGATGTTCTAGAATACAATATTCTATATGTTTATTGGGTCAAATTACTCATATTGTCTAATTCTCTGTCAGTCAGTAGGAAACCCATGTAAAAATGTTATGGATGTATCAATTAATTAATTCTTATATGTCTTAAATTTTTGTATATTATAATTAGACACACACAAACTCATACTTGTTATTTTTTATTTGTTTGAACCAGTGAGCACTTAACTATGAAAGGCAAACAATCTCAAGACACACAGAACACAAGAGAATGTTTGGCCCAGGCAGAGGATTTTTTAATTGAGACATGGAGTTAGGCATAACAGAAAAAAAAAAATACATAGGTTTGACTCCATTAAACTTCTCCTCAAAGTCACCATAATTAGAGTGACTATACACAAGTGACAAAATGGGGAGGGTATCTGCAGTGCAAATAATCAACAAAGGATTAGTATCCAGAGTATTTAAGTAGCCTTATGAGACATTAAGAGAGAAAGGATCCAATCAGAAAATTTAGTAAATATCTGAATAGACTTTTCTGTAAAAGACCCACAAATGGCCAACAAACACACGAAAAGATGCATAATCACATAGTACTTAGGGAAAAGCAAATTAAAATCACAAGATACCATTGTGTATTGACCTTATTAATAAAAAGTGGATTGGCAAAGGCAGAGTTATAGACTTATAGACCTTCCTACTGCTTCTCCTCGTGAGAATGTACATCCTGCGCTATCACATTGATCAACAACTCAGCCTTAATGGAAATAATGTGTCTAATGTCACCAAACACTTACCAGATGCACACTGAGGGAAACTCTTACTCCCATGCACACATAGACTGTTTATGGCAACTTAATTGCTAATAGCAACGATAACAAAAAGGAAAATTAAAAACTATCACTGTACACTGGATATTGCCGTCTCTCCTTTAAATTTTAAAATTACATTTATTTCTTAATTTGAGGAATGACATAGTTTGCATGTGGAGGCCAGAGGAGCCTCCTTCAGGGAGCCGTTCACCTTCCGTGTGAATCCTAGGGATCAAACTCAAGTCATCCAGCATGGCAGTAACTGCCTTTCCCCCTAGCAATCCCAAATTACTGCATTTTTACACTACGAAATACAGAGGTCCTCCTTATGCACAGGGGATGCGTTTCAACATCCCAAGTGGACGCCAAAAACTAATGATGCTTGACCCTACGTACACTATAGTGCTTTCTGCCACTGTACGTATATAGCTATGACAAAATTCAATTTATAAGTGAGGTTAGACATTGACAATTAATAAATAGAACAATTACAAGAATATGTTGAACACAAGTTAATGTGTTTTCCCTTAACCACATTGACGCACTAGTATATATATTGTGGATTTTTATTTATGCAGTGCCGGGGTTTGAACCCAGAGCCTCATACATGATAAGCAAACTCTCTACCTCTGAGTTGCACCCTCAGCGCTCAGAACCACAATGTTAATGAATGAATCATATTTGTCTGGGATTTCTCATGTACTTTCAGTTTACAGTTGACTGTTGGTAATTGTAACCGAAATAGGAAACTATGACCATGGATAAGGAAAAGAATACATCATCAAACATTGTAATTTTGAATTTTCAAAAAGCTCAGGAAGAAAAACAACACCATACCACTCATTTTCAAATTGAAAAGAAGTCAAAAATATTTATTTTAGGCATACATGAATTTTCAAAATAAAAAATGAAATATGCACGTGTAGAAAAAACAGCTATAGTTTCTATTTTTAAAAGTTTTTTATATAAGACATATTATTTACTTCTTCTTTATGTGTGCGCACCCTTGCGTGTTCGCCTGAGTGTGCATATACCACATGTGTTCAGGAACCGGAGTAAGGCAGAAGAAAGTATCAAATCCCCTGAAACTGAAATTACAGATGGTTGTAAGAAGCTTCATGGGTTCTGAGAATTGAACCTGGGTCCTCTGCCAGAGCAGGAAATGCTCTTAACCGCTGAGCCAACTCTCCAGCCCTATCTCCTCATAGAGGAGTAAATGCTTGAAGACTGAAAGAGGCACATGGGAGCCACCAGTGTTTCATTATGTTTCAGTTCTAAAGTTTAGTTGTTAATAAGTATCTTTTATTATTATTCTCAGAAAATCTGTATGTATTTATCACCTGCCTTAATTACTATATATTTTTAATGGTTTTGGGGGGGGGGTGTTGAAACGGGGTTTCTCTGTATAGCCCTGGCTGTCCTGGAACTCACTCTGTAGACCAGGCTGGCCTCGAACTCAGAAATCTGCCTGCCTCCGCCTCCCAAGTGCTGGGATTAAAGGCGTGTGCCACCACTGCCCAGCAGAGTTGTTTTGTTTTTTTTTTTTAATAATTAAGAAAAGTATGTTTGTTGATAAGGGACAATATCAAGCAAAGTTCCAGGCTCAGAAGGAGTCCTTATGATCTTCTAATTGAAGTCCTTAGAAGACACGGGAGGAGGCTGGACAAATGGCTCAGTGGTATTCACTGCTTTCAGAGGACTCATGTTCGCTTCCAGTAGCCACATCAGGCAGCTCACAACCACCTGGAACTGCAGCTCTAAGGGACGCAGCATCCTTTTTGGTACTCCACGGGCGCCTGCATCTGTGTGGCACATACTTGGATACACACGCATACTCATAAGTGAAAAAAGATATTTTAACATATCCCATTTTTCAAAAAAAGGTAAGATCATGTCATGCCAGTTACTAAAACCATCTATTGTAAATGTATGCATGCTGTATATAAAGGCAGTTTTAGGAAGGGCGTTTCAACGAGAGGAAGTAGGACCATTTCACTAAGAGTGCTGTGGGTATTGAGAACTCTAGACCTAGAAAGAAGGAATAAGCTGAAGAGCAAACATACTGAGCAAAGTGAGATGGAAATCCTGTTTATTAAAATATAGGCAGGGCAGTGAAAAGGGACAGCGTCAAACACAGATGGAGATATGGATGTGCTTAATATAGGACAGATAGGTACCTCTTACTAAGAAAGCAGGAGGAAGGAACTGAAAGGGGGAAAAGGTGCCCGAGATTTAATAGACCAGAAATACATTGAGAGAATTGTAGAAAGACAAGATTATATAAGCTAATTGGGGCCATTTTCTACTTTAAGTCTCTGGAACAAATTTTCATCTAAAGCAACATGTTTCAGAAAAGAGATGAGATGAAATTTTATAATTAAATACCAGCCCTGGAAAAAAAAGATAATTTAACAGGTAATAATAAGAGTGCAGAGCTGGGGGGTGGGGGGCTGGAGAGATGGCTCAGCAGTTCAGAACACTGACTGATCTTCCAAAGGTACTGAGTTCAAATCCCAGCAACCACATGGTGGCTCACAACCATCTGTAATGAGATCTGATGCCCTCTTCTGGAGTGTCTGAAGACAGCTACAGTGTACTTACATATAATAAATAAATAAATCTTTTTAAAAAAATGCAGAGCTGGGCAGTGATGGCACACTCCTTTAATCCCAGCACTTGGGAGGCAGAGGCAGGTGAATTTCTGAGTTCAAGGCCAGCCTGGTCTACAGAGTGAGTTCCAGGACAGCCAGGGCTACACAGAGAAAACTGTCTTGAAAAAACAAACAAACAAACAAAAACCCCAGAAGAGTGCAGATATGAAAATCCATCCTCTTAAAATCTTGCTGGCAGCCAGTAATAATATCTTTCCAGCCCGTTTGAAAAGGGTTCCCAGGCAACACAGAATCAAGCTGCTCTTTGCTCCAGAAACAAGACATGAAGACTATACTCAGGGTACGCGTGTGTCTTAGAAGACCCCAGAGAAGCACCTTGAATGGCTCCAGCAAAATCTGTGTAGAAAACTGAAATGTAAATCAGTTTGTGAATCCTGTTTTCATTATTTCAGAGTTCCCCGTAAATTGGAAAGAGAATCCAGTGAAATTGGTAAACTATTTCAATACTTTAATAACGCCCTGAATTTATACAATAGTATAACTTAATTACTGTGGATGTACGATGTGCAACGGTTCCTTATTCTCCCCACCGTCATTAAGGCAGGGGCACAAGTAGGGGAAAAGTTTCTCCAGGAAAAGACTACTAAAGGTGTAAAGATGGGTCATGGTCGTAGCATTATAGAAGGACACTTGCCCTCCCTCATAATCCAGATACACGCCCACCCTTTTGAGATCGCCTAGGTTCAGACTGCATGAGGGCAAATCCAGGGCCTTTAGATCCGTTTGGTTCCTTAGTCTTAGAAGCCAGAATCCTTGCTCTGGAGTCAGAGGGCAGCTCCCCTTTCGAATGATGGACTCTCTGACGACTCCTATTGTCCATTTTGTCTTCTTTCCTACTTCTATTTCCCAGTACCACTTTCCAGAGGTGAAGCCTTTTGAACCCAGTACAGCCACACTTGAATCAAACCTCTCTGGATCATCAGGCATTACCTGCTTAACATCACCGTGACACACACTGGTCCGGCTTTTGGATAGCACCAGATTGGGATGAGCTGTTTTAGGATCCAGAGTTAATTGAGATGGACCTGGTAAGAAAGTGAGATAGCAGGGAAGAGGAGAAAAGAGGTGAATGCAATTTACCACAGTAAGAAGTACTACCTTAGTGCTTTTCTCTCCCCATAGGCATAAATCCTTAGCCAGGAAGTTCTCATATACTTTCTATTGCCTGGTCCATTTTGCTATTTCTAGACATTTTTATATTTAGGATAAAATCAGATTTTGCACTGAAGTAATTTATATTCTACTGAAGGAAACAAATAATTATGTGAACTTTTATCAATACCAAAGGTGTAAAAATTAGGTGAGGTTGTCCTAGGAAATCTTACAAAGGAGAGTGTCTCAATTGGGATATAAACATACATGAGATGTTCACTTCGGGCAAACAGAAGGGGAAAGGTAGATTAAATGCAGGTAGTTGTTTGTGTATGTGAGACTAGGTGAGACTGAGATACCTGGTAGAGAGTCTATCTGGTTTAACATGCAGTGAGATATTGGTGCTCTAGAGTGATGTATGCCACTGCTCTCCAGAACGTGGCCCACAAAGTGTGTGCTTTCCAGCCTGGGGCGGAATGATACAGACACTGAAAGCAAACATCTGGAAATGTTTATGGGAATCCAACAAAGCAACTTTATGTCACTTGAATCTGGTAATTATAAAACCAGGTTTGCCACACACCTTTAATCCCAGCAGTTGGGAAGCCAAGAGGCAGGTGGGTCTCTGAGTTTGAGGCCAGCCTGGTCTACAGAGCAAGTTCCAGGACAGCACTGTCTCAAAAAATCTAAATAAATAAATACATACATAAATGAGATAAAACCAGGCTTGTACTTTGTAAATAATCTTTAAAGATTTATTTATTGTTATGTGTAAGTACACTGTAGCTGTCTTCAGACATACCAGAAGAGGGCGTCAGTTCTTATTATGGATGGTTGTGAGCTACTATGTGTTTGCTGGGATTTGAACTTGGGACCTTTGGAAGAACAGTCAATGGTCTTAACTGCTGAGCCGTCTCTCCAGCCCATGAACTTTAATTTCACATTTGTAAGAAATTAATTGATATTGTAGTCTACAATAATAGAATTCTTTGACAGGTGAAGTTTTTTTTTTTTTTTAATATGTAGAAGCTAAGATAATTTGCCTCATATAAACAGACTAGTGATCACTGGAGTCTGGGAAGGTTAGGGAGGGATGGGGTAGAAGGATATTGGATAACAGTTACCAAAGGACAAGGAGATAGATGTTAATTTCAGAGTTTTGTAACACAATATAGTAATCATAAACTGCAATATTTATTATATAGATGTACACATATGTTTCAGTGGTTTGGTTTGGTTTGGTTGGCAGTGCTAGAGGCTGAAGCCAGGGTTTTGTGCATCTTAGGCCAGCAGTCTCTTCCTGAGCTACAGCCACAGGCTTTAGTATATATTTTTAAACAATGAAAGAGCTCAAAAGTTTCCAACACTGAGAAGCGATAATTGTTTGAGGAGATATAAATTCTTTTTACTATGGTCTAATTTTTATATGTTGCATACATGCATTGGATCTCATATTGTATCCTATAAGTACATACAAATACCATGTGTTAATTAAAATTCATTTGAAGTAGTAGTGCACACCTGTAACTCTGGCACACAGTAGAATTAAGTTGAGCAATATAATGAGATCCTGGTTTTGCTGTTGTTGTTGCTGCTGTTTAATGTTTTAAGTCAGGTATATGCCTATAATCTTAAAACTTGGGAGGTGGGAACAACAGGATCATAGCTCAAGATCACCCTTGAACTCTTAGCCATTAAGAACTCTTGGCTTAAAAAAAAAAAAAAAAAAAAAAAAAAAAAAAAAAAAAAAAGGAACTATCCGAGAAGCTACTTGTGGCTGGAAAGGTCAGTTCAGAGCTTAAGAGCACATAGTACTTCTCTACAGAGGGGCTCTGATCCAGCACCCACGTCAGACAACAGAACCAGGAGAACTAATACATTCTTCTGGCCTCTGTTGAAAGCCACACAAATAAGCATGGATAATAAAGGATTTGTCCATTTATAATTTAATGTTAAAACAATCAACAGAAGTGTGGTCAAAAGATTAAATATATCTCACCAACTAGGAATGGCAGAGAAACACATGGAGAGGTTTCCAGTGGGACTGGACATTAGAAATGTATACATTTTAAAAATGATGAAATGTTACTATATTTAAGCTTAAATAGTTATAATTAGAAAGATGGACAATGTCAGGTTTTGTCAAGAATGTAGAAAAATGGTCTCATCATTCATTACAGGAGGAAATGTAAAATGATTCCTCCATTTGAGGAAGAAAAGGCATTGACAGTTTCTTATAAAATTAAATGCACATCTTCAGCCCCACCACTAAGTCTTCTCCTCAAAGATCTGTAAACAGATCCACACAACTTTATTTATGATAGACCTGAAGTGTAATCTACCCAAATATCCATTGGTTGGAGAATAGATAAACACATTATAATGCATCCATTAAACAAAATTATTGCCATGTGCAACAAAGGTGAATCAAAGGAAGCACTGTGCTTTGTACAAAAGTTTAGACACACAATACTATAATTACTGTAATGTGTGATCTATATGAAATCAAAAGTTCGAAAAGACACATCAAAAGTGAAATAAGTAAGCAGTAAGGGCTAGAGCTGTATAGAAGAAACTAGTTGAAAAAGACTTGTGGAAATGTTGAAGTGTGTGTCTGTCTGTCTGTCTGTGTTGACTGTGTCTCTGTGTGTGTACAAGTGTGCCCATACCTGTGCATGTGGAAATCAGAGTTCTACTTTAAGTATCTTCTTCATCATTTTTCATTTTATTTTTTGAGACAGGTTTCTCACTGAATCTGGAATTCACTCAGCCGGACTGTCTGGCCTGCGGGTCTTGTAAGAACTGCATTTTCCCCCAACTTCATCCCCAGTTTGGGGGCTACAGTTGTATGCCACCATGCTTGGCTTTTTATGTAGGCACTAAGGATTCAAACTCAGGTCCTTGTATTTGTTCAGTGCTAACCCACCCACCCCCCATCTATCTCTATCTTGATCACAGAGATTTTTTTACATGTTTGTCAAAACTTATCAACTTATACACTGGGTATATTTAAGTAAAATTTTGGTAGATTCTGCTCTATTAATTATACTTTAATGAAGTTGGTTTCTTTTAATTTTAGTCACCTGGAAAATGTAACAGGGATATATTTATGATTTTAACTAGGTTAATAATAATATTATCTACATGAATTCTGTAAAAGCTATCTAAATTCTTATTTTTATACACATCTTATCTAGAATATAATTTCTTTTCCTTGAAATAATATCACTTTTGTGATTTTGTCCTGTTCAGTCCTTTGATATTTGCAAGAATTCATATTGCTGATATAACAAAACAAGATAAAATTGTGGCTATTTCTACACATTATAGATCAAACAAAATCATAGGCTGAGGAGTAATTCTAATATCAGACTTTTATGTATTATTAGTTCAAAGATACATATTCTACAATCATTGCAGCAGGAGAAAAAGAAAAAAATCTTTTTGACTAAACTCCACCCAAGTCCATCTCCATCCTGTCTAAACTAAAGAACTAACTCTGGCCACAGATGAAATATAGATTAGGGGCTATAGGAATCGATAGCTCCTTCCCACTATACCTGGAGAGAGAATAGACCCCATTTCCTTCCAGATGATATACTGGATAGGACCTTTGAAGCGGCCTGGGCTCAGCTTTTTGGAGATAAGCTGTCTAGGTACAAGTGTCTTCATTCCTTTCTCCATGCTGAAAGACACACATAAATAGTTTATTTTTAAGACATCCTCCAGGGGTGGAAGGAGGGGATAAAGTATCATGGAGAAAACATTTACCTCTCTATGGTCTTTGTGATGTCCTAAACAAGAAAAGAAGAAATAGAGAAGTCAGATGCCTGTTCATCTCTAGAAGCCTCTCTGGTTATACTGATAACCATCCAGGTTTGATCATCTATACTGGCTTCCTGTACAGATGGTCCTCAGTCCATCACCAACAACAGTTTTCATCCTCTGCAGGCTTTGCTAATCAGCATCCCAGTCTAACCCAGGATAAACTGACCTCTCTCTCATTTGCTAACACTGTAATTTTTTGTAATTCCAACTCTTGGAGGAAACAAGAGAAGAGCTAGGAAGCCCATAGTTAAGATCAACTTTTTAAAAAGTGATTGCTTCCAATTACTTCAACAAGAAAAGAACAGAAGCAATCCCAGGGCCAAGGGTAACTAAATTCTGAGTGCTAAAGTGATCACCAGTGTTGCTCTAGAAGTGAAATTTGAGGGAGCAAAGTTTGACAAAAAGCTTTTTAGATAGTTCAGTTTATAATTTCTGCAAGGCTAAAACTCAACAAATGCTATGGAGACATATTTTTGAAAAATAAAGCTTCTGTGTTCTTTATGGGAAAGTAAGACAATTCTGATTCATGTAGCTTTATTAGCGAAATTGTACTTTCATGTTTCGTAGGAAGGTAGAAGTAAGGCTCCCCACTGAACATAAAGTGAAAGCGGCTTACTTTTCCCATGGGATCTAAGAAGCACTCCAGTTAGTTGTGTGGTGTTGTGTTGAGTTGTGTTGAGTTGCATTGGGTTAAATTAGGTTGGGTTGGGTTAGGTAGGGTAGGATATGGTTGGGTTGAACTTGGTTAGGATTTGTTTTCCTTCCATCCACCATCCCAATTTCTCTACCCTCCTTCCCAGTGTACCCGTAATCAATTGGGTTCAGAATCTCACTGTGAGGAAGTCGAAGGAGTTCTGCTGTTCCATCCGTGCCTGAATGTTCGCCAGCATGTCTTTGGCAAGGAGACACTGCTCCTGAATCTGGTTCAGATTCACCTCCATCTCCTCATTCAAGACTTTCCCCTCATCCCGAAGGTCATTAAGAATGTCCTTTTCTTTGTTGTGCAGAAACTGATGCAGCTTTAGAAACTCCAAGGAAAGGTTTTGTTGCAGTTGTATCTTGTTGTCCTGGAAACCTCCATAATCATCACCATGATTACTACTGAGACTAGCTCTTGGGGATAGGGGCTTACACTACACCACACACGTTTGGAAATTTTACACAAATGGCTGCTTAGCATCAACATTCAGTCCTACTAAACAAAGCCCTTTGCGAGGCTTATTCCTTCTTTCCCAACTAGTTTAATGGTGTAGGAGGAGAGGTTTTGTTTTCAGTTTTTTCTTTTCAGTGCTTGGATAATAACCTGTGCTCGATTTAATAATGTTGTGCAATCAATCAAACATTCTAAAATGAATGCTAACAATACTTACCTAGACTGGCAAATCAGTATCTAGGTTAGACTAGGAGACCTATCCTCTTAAAATCAAAACTACTCCATTTTCCAGGACCACATAAAAGAAACAGTATATGAACAAGGTACAAAGCACTAAAATTGAAAGTTGCTGCTTTTGGAGTGCGCGCACGTGCATGTGTGTCTATCTGTCTGTCAATCTTCCTGTCTCCACAGCTGCTTCCCTGGTGAACTATCTATATTCTAGTTTCTCAGCTCATTTTCTTCATTTCTAATGACTTATAGCTCTTGTATACTACTCATTTGCAACCCCACATAGAATTTTATTATTCCCAGAAAATGCATCATTTCCAAAATGACTTTTTGTTCCAAGTTCACTTGCTCCCTACTGCAGCATTTGACTCTCAATCAAAGTTTGTGTTCAGCCTGGACATGGTGGTGCTTGGCTCTAATCCCGACACTTGGCAGAGGCAGGCAGGTGGATCTGTATGAGTTTGAGGCTAACCTGTTTTACAAAGTAAGTTCCAGGGCTGCCAGAGCTACATGGAGAGACAGACCCTGTTCCAAGAAACTAACTAGTTTATAATCATCGACTCTCTCTGTGTGTCTGCTCATAAGCATCGATCTTCATGGCTTGTCTTCCGTAGCTTAGATTCCGTGGACAACCATCACCACTCTTTTAAGGTTGCCTGATCTCCATCATTCTTCCAACCCATGTGTTTCCAGTTTCCCTTTTACCTTTCCTATGATTTCCCAGTCTAATTGGTTCTCCTTCCTCTAAACAAGTTTTAAATATTAAAATTACTTGGTATTCTGTCCTAAGCTCATTCTATACTTTCTAGGCAATATCTCTCCTGCTGCAGCTCTAATGCTGAGAGCTTTTCTCCAGCTTTTGAGCTTCAGACTTCTAAACCCGAATGCTATCTGATATCACTATCCACTCCTCCTATTTAATCAGTCACCATGTCTCTATCATTTCCTCCCTACACACCTGTTCTTGTTTATCTCTGTATATACCCTGCCTCAGAGGCTAATCAAGTACCTTTGCTCTTGATCTCTAACAGGTTTGAACCATGTGGTCCTGTCATTGTCTCTGAGCCATTTTCCACACAGCCATCAGACGTTTTCAAAACAAGATGGGACTGTGTAGTGCTTACAAATCTTTGTTTTTCATGTCACAGGATCAAGTTAAAAATACTTCATTTCTTCCATACAAGGACCTGCGTGGTCGGGTCATTTCTGCCTCTTCAGTATTATCTTGCTCGGTGTGCTCTAGCTCGCGATTGGACTTTTCCTAACATCCTATTTCTAGACTTTTCCATGTATCTTTCCCTCTCCCTTCAACACTCTTGTCCAGGACCCTTCTTTCATATTCCCTCACATGGTTCATTTGATTAACTTACTCATCCTACAGTCCTCAAAAAAAAAAAATCAAAATCAAAAAAATTTTGATAGTGGATCTCATGTATCCCAGGCTAGCCTAAAATTAGATAGTCAAAGATGACTTGAATTTCTGATCCTCCTTCTACCTTCTGAGTGCTGAAATTATAGGTGTGTACCATCATGTACAGTTTATGTGATGCTGACCATAAAACCCAGGGCCTCATGCATGCTAGGCAAGCATTCTACCATCTGAGTGCATCTCCAGCTCAAGTAACTTCTTCAGGTTCTCCTCTTAGATTTCTCTTCATCGCTGAAGTTTCCTATCATATGGTACTAGTAGCTATTGTTATTTTATTGGTATTGGTGGCATCGTTTAATACCTGTCTCTCACACTCAGATTTTAGGGCAGGAATGAATCTGAGTGACTCATTCAGTAAGTATTTGTTGTATGAATAAATATCGACTGTAGTAGCTGAACTAGAAGATAGAACAAAATTATCTGGATACATCAGTAGTCTTTCTTTCCCTGAGGATACATATTTTTCCAGATACCAAATGCCAAAGATGGCCCTCCTACATAGAGTAATTAATGAAGAACCAGCACTTCTCATTTAGCTCCCAGCCTAGAGACTGATTTACCTAATCTTTACTATAAGTGCTTTTTTTGGCGCTCATGTGAAGTCTACAGTGGGCAGGCATGTAATAAGCAACAGCTTTGTGAACTTTGGAAGCACTTTAGAAAGATAAATCAGATGGGACTATAATCTGAGAATCCATGGCTCAATGGTACCTGGTTATAAGCCACGTTTTACTGGTAGAGTCTTTATTCTGCCATCGATGAAGGGGAAAATCAAGCAGACCTCTATCCCACAATGTTCACCTAGTGACTGGGCCATCGAAAGGCTCAGCAGGTGAGCACAAAGGGTAATTTATTCAGCGATCAAGTATTGGCAATCTTTTCCACCATGTATTTCTTCCTACCTGCAGTGAAATAGCACTCATTCTGTAGCCCAGTACCATTTAGTATATTGATGTAGCTAGAGTTACAGGAAGGGTGTATTCCAGCAATGCTTCCTAAGCCCTTTACCCTGCCCCTCACCTTGTAAGCAGCAATAGCATCTTTCTGCATTGTTCTGAGAGACTGAAGTTCCTTCAGAGTTGTCTGAAGTTGGCTCTGATAGATAGCAAGCTCCTCCTATAAATATCAAATAGAATTAGCCCACAGCAATTTGGAAAATAAAAGAACATAAAGCACATCCCTGGGGTCTGGGAAGATGGTAAAGTGCCTACCACACAAAGCTGAGTTTGATCCCCAACACTTATGCAAAGGGCTAGGCATGGTGGCTCACATTTAAGTTCAGTGCTGAGGAGATAGAGACAGAACCTTGGGACTTACTGGCCAGATTGCTGGTCTAGCCTAATCTGTAATCCCAGGTTTTTGTGAGAAGTCCTATTTCAATAATAATAATAATAATAATAATGTGGGAAAGTGCTTGAGAAACACCCTAAAATTTTCCTGTGGCTTCTACGTGCATGCATACTCATGCCTATAGCACAAAGAGATATCTGTGGAACAGAACATGAACTGTGCTAATAACAGCACAAGGAGGTAGGTGTGGAACAGGGCAGGGTAAACAAATGACAAGATGAGGAGTCCAGTCCTGGCTCCAGAAGAGATTCTGCCAGGGTATAAAAGGCACGCCAGGGCTTGTCTGAACAGAGATTTTAACATAAGGAGCTATCGCATTTACAAAGTTAGCTTACTGCTGGGATGGGTAAGAAGCTCTGTGGGTGAAGGCACTCACTGCTAAACTTTTCAAAAAAGAGAAAGCTCAGAGTCCTTAGAAATACAATATGCCTTGGAAAGTTATTTCTCTAGAAATGCTATGTACATGAAAAAAGGGATTAGGTCAGAAGGAAGAAGCCCTCCAAAAGAATTTTCCTAAGGGATTTCTCAAGGCCCAGGACTCACACACCGTAAAGAAACGGACAGCTTCAGAGATTTGCAGGAAATCCTTAGACTGCCCCATAGACAACCGCACATCCTTGCATTGGAAGCAGATCATTTTTCCTTCTGGCTTACTGAACAGTTTCAGGTTCTCTCCGTGCTCTGGGCACTGTGGATGGCCCTTGAGCAAGGGTAACTTCTTAATCTTCTCTACGAGCTTCTCCAGCACAAGGTTGAATGTACAGTTGCTATACTGGCATAGCATCTTACACTCAGGACAGAATGTTTCCTTTGATTGCATTTTCCAGTAGTTTTGAATACAGGCTTGGCAGAAGTTGTGGCCACAGGTCAGCATTAGCGGATCACGGAACCAGTCGTTACACAACGGGCAGTGTAGCTCCGTGGTAATATCTTGTATCACCACTTTTGAGGGTACGTGGGTGTTTGGATCACTCACTTCAACATAGTTGCCTGGATCAAAGTTGGAGGGGGGCCTAGAAGATACCTTTGGGAAAGAATAGCTTAATTAAAGTTCTTTTCCTGCCTATTTTAGTACACAAGGATATAGACTCCAATCCTAAGGGAGCTGAGAATGAATTCAGCTAAAACACCATAATCACTTCTTGAAAATACTACAGTGAAGGCTGGAGAGATGGCTCAGCAGTTCAGGGGACGTATATTCAGTTTCTAGCACCCACATCAAATGGCTCAAAATGGCCTATACTCATGTTTCAGAAAATCCAACACCTTTTTCTGGCCTTCACAGGAACTGCACTCATTTCAACAAACTCATATACACGTCATTTAAAATAAGTAACATAAAATAAAAATAAATTTAAAAAAGAAAATTACAGTGAATTTAATGTTTCCAACATCATAGTTTGTGGCACTATTTCAAGTTTTAATACAGACTGAAAGTGGAAGAAGGAAATACTCAAAGATGCAGATTTTGTTGCACATTCCTCTCTTTACCAATCTTCTCTAATTATGCATTGAAATCTTTGCTTCAAACTCCTGTTTCATTAGTTATTTTTATCTTCTAAATAGCACAGACACCTAGAAATGCAGTCTCTGGGGCATCCTGGGTATACATTTATGGTCCCATTGACATCAGAATGCACGCTATTCTCAAATGTACATGGAACATTTTCTAAGACAGACCATATGGTAAGTCACAAAACAAACCTCAATACTTTTGAAAGGATGAAAGTCATAGGAAGTGCGTGGTAGTGGCTTGAGTAAGTAGGGCCTCATATAAATACTAGCAGCCAACAATTGTACTGAGTGCGGGGGTTCCCAATAGAGGAATTGGAGTGCAGACTGGAGGAGCATGGGGGGGTGCCAGGGAGAGGTTGCACCCCCATGGGAAGAACGACAATGTCGGCCAACCAGACGCCCGAGGACCCCCAGGGACTAAGCCATCACCCAAGAGGTACACATGGTTCCAGCCAAAAGAGCGACAGAGGAATGCCTTGTCGAACAACAGTGGGAGGTGAGGTCCTTGGTCCTGTGAAGGCTCAATAGAGGCCCCAGTGTGGAGAAGTTGAGTGGGGGTCGTGGGAGTGGGTTGGATGGAGGAGCATATTCTTGGAGGCAGGGGGAGGGAAGATGAGTTGGGGGTTTTTGGGGAGGGGGAAAACAGGGAAAGGGGTATAACCTTTGAAATGAATAAATTCAATTAAAAAAAAAAGAATGGCCTCATAGGCTTGACCATTAGAGAGAGGTGCTATCTGACAGGGATTAGGAGGTGTGGCCTTGTTGGAGAAAGTGTGTCACTGGGGTTGAGCTTTGAGATTTCAGGGACCCAAGGTAGGCTACCCGCAGATCTGGATACAGAACTCACAGCTCCCTCTCTAGCACCATGTCTGCCTGTGTGCTGCCATGCTTCTGGCCATGACAATACAAGACTAAATGTCTGAAAGTAAGCCAGCCCCAGTTAAATACTTTACTTGATAAGGGTTGTCATGGAAATGGCAACTCTTCACAGCAATAGAACAGTGATTACGACAAAGTATCTTCTCAGATACTGCACAAAGGAGCTACAAGTAAAATGGGAAATTCACAAATCTGTAAAAATTAAACATACTCTTTTTTTTTTTTTTTTTGATTTGGTTTTTTCGACACAGTGTTTCTCTGTGTAGCCCTGGCTATCCTGGAACTCACTCTGTAGACCAGGCTGGCCTCGAACTCAGAAATCCGCCTGCCTCTGCCTCCCAGAGTGCTGGAATTACAGGCGTGCGCCACCATCACCCATCAAACAGCCCACTCTTAATTACCCAGTGAGTCAAAGAAGAAATAAAGTTATAAAATACTTTTAGGTAAATGAATTAAAACAATAACATGCAAAACCTAACAGAATATACTAAGAACAGTACTATCTGGGAAATGTATCGCTGTTAATACTGACATAGAAAACTAAAATATGATGACTCTTGGCAGTAGGATGTTTGCCTCACATAGAAAGGCCCTTGGTGCCAGGCGTGGTGGCGGATTTCTGAGTTCGAGGCCAGCCTGGTCTACAGAGTGAGTTCCAGGACAGCCAGGGCTATACAGAGAAACCTGGTCTCGAAAAAACCAAATCAAAAAACCAACCAAACAAACAAACAAAAAAAACTTCAACAAAGTAAAACTCAGGACCAGATGATTTCACTGGTTAATTCTATCAATCAGTTAACAAATTAATATTAATCCTTCTCAAATTCACCCAGAAAATAGAGTGATACTTGTTGACCCTTTATATGAAATTAGCATTCTCCTGATAATAAAGCTAGGTAAGGAAGAAAGCAGACCAGGAAGGGAGGCGACGTGCAGTCACCAGTGAGGGGGACCACATCCCTGCTGGCTAGGATATTGTCTAGGTCTGGGCCTAGTGTGCCTGACCCTCAGAGACCTGAGGCTTAGCCTAGCTAGGCCTCCTCATCTGCTCTGAAGTAAAATAGCCCTTCAAGTACTGCTTTGCCTGGGTCACATGACCAAGTGAGAAAGGCTTTCACCCCAAACTCTTTGCAAGGCCTGGTCTTTTCAGGAACATCTTAAATGTCTTTTAGGCTTTCCTGGAAGCAAGATGTTGTCTCTCCAAAGACAAACAGCCCTAACTGGCTCCAGTGTTTCCATCTGACAATGACTGTCAGGGGTTTCACATAGTCGGCGATACACAGTAAGAAACCTAGCCTGACAAGAAATTCTAACTCTTCCATTTCTGACATTTTTTGGTAAGGCTTATTTAATGTGTATGTATGTTTTGTCCTTCTTTATTTATGTATACCACATGTATTGTGGTGATAATGAAGAGGAGGGGGAAGGAGGAAGAGGAGGAGTTAGAAACTGATGGCAGAAGCACTGATGCTGCTTGGGCATGGTGGCCCATGCCTACAGTCATAGCTTTTAGGAGGTAGAGGAAGGAGGACCAGTTGATAGTCACCATGAGTTCCAGACCAGACAGCTACCCAGATCCCTAGCAGGGTCTCACTGTATATCTGTGGCTGGCCTGGAATGTAACTGGTCACTATGTAGACCAGCTAGTCCAACTTACATGGTAAGGCACTATCTTAAAAATAAACAAGTTGAGAGCACTTGCTACTTTGCAGAGGACTTCAGTTTGTTTCCCAGAACATACATAGTGGTTCCCAGTCCTCTGTAACTTTACTCATGAGGGGATCTAATGCCTTCTTCTGACCTAAGTGGACATCAGGTGTGCACACAGTCCACATACATGTGTACAGGAAAATAATCATACACTTAAATTTAAATATTTTCAAATAAAAAATAGGGCTGGAGAGATGGCTCAGTGGTTAGGAGTACTAGGTGCTGCTCCTCCAGAGGTCCTGAGTTCAATTCCCAGCAACCACATGGTGGCTCACAACCATCTGCAAAGGGGTCTGATGCCCTCTTCTGGTGTGTCTGAAGAGAGCAACAATGTACTCACATACATAAAATAAATAAATTACTCTTTTTTAAAAAGGTAAAATAAAATAAAAAAATAAAGCTGGGTGGTGGTGGCACATGCCTTTAGTCCTACCAGTTGGGAGGCAGAGGCAGGTGGATCTCTGAGGTCAGGGCCAGCCTGGTCCACAGAGGTAATTCCAGGACAGCCAGGGCTACAACAGCCTATCTCGGAAAAATAAAAAAGAACAAGGCCAAAATAAAATATAAAAAAAATAAAGAAAAACTATTCTTAATTTCCCTTTTACAATGTAAAAGACAAAGGAAGGAATGATTTGTAAATTCTAGTACTTTTAGGGTCTAGAATCCAAAATAAAAGGACTCTGACACAAAAAGATTAACAGCTATTTTTAATGGACAGAGAATCTGAATGGGCATTTGTCCAAAGAAAACTGTCAGGTGGTCAACACATGAGGAAATGTTTCATACCTTTAGTCATTAGGAAAATTCACCTGAGATTTTTTTTAATTTATTATTCTCATTATATCTCACAATGAAATAGGTTTTCACACTTGAACTGATACAACTTTAAAAGCTGCATTGCTGGAGGCGGAGAGAGGGCTCAGAGGTTAAAGGCACTGGCTGCTGTTCCAGAGGCTCGTTTCCTTCTCAGCATCCACACGGCTGCTCACAACCACCTACAACTCCAGTTCCAGGGCTCATACTTTCTTCCAGTGGCACCAGTCACATGTGAGGTGCACAGACATACGTACACGCAAGACATCCGTGCGCACCTTACATAGGACATTGCTAATGAGAATGTCACATAGTGTTGCCACTATGAAAAACATTTTTGTACTTCCTCAAAAAGTTAAACAGAGCTGGGTGGCCACAGCACATACCTTTAATCCTAATACCCAGGAGGCAGAGGCAGGAGGATCTCTGTAAGTTAGAGGCCAGCCTGGTCTACAAAGTGAGTTCCAAGACAGCCATATGGAGCCATATAGTGAGACCCCGTCTCAAAAAAAAAAAAAAGCAAAAATTAAAAACAACAACAAAAGCTATGGGTGGAAGAAACAGCTCAGTTAAGAGTGCTTGCTGCTGAAGATTGCGGTCCTGAGTTCAGATTTCTGCAACAACAAACCAAGTGTGACTATGTATTTCTGTAACCTCAGTGTTGGCAAGGGAGGAGACATCTATGAGGCCTGCTGGCCACTAGGCTAGCCAGAAAGCAGTGGAGACCCTCAGGGAATAAGCAGAGAACAATAGAAGACACCAAACCTCCTCCATATCCTCGCCTATGCATGTGTATCCTTGCATATGCACGTACAAACGTGTATATCCACAGTCACACACACACTATCATTATGGTGGACTAGGAGTATTGCTCAGTGATTAGGGCACTTGCCTAGAATTACTAAGAGCCTGGGTTCACTTGCCAGCACCACAAAATAATCACAGAGCAAATAAACAAGCACATACAAAAGATCACACATTTTATGGTTTTGTTTATATAAAATATTCAACTTAGGTAAATCTATTAAGAGACAGAAAAATTGGTGTTTTCTAGGGCACATGGGAGAAGGAAAAGTGGGGGTGACTGCTTAGTGGAAAACAGATTTCCTCTGGGGATGACATCATCTTAGAAAAAAAGGTGGCTGTTGTACGTTGTAAATGTACTAAATGCTACTGGAGTGTACACTTTAAAATAATTTGTTGTATGAGTGCTATCTTAGTTTTTTTTTTTAAATAGAAGGTATTTGATTCCAGAACCTGAATTTTTATACTGATCGAGAATTCTGTATTATATGCTACACAACACATGCTATTATTTGATAAAGAGCCACTAAAAATTGTTTCTCTCTCAGCACCTGTGGAGCTGACAGTGATCATAAGGACCAGGGCCAGATCTGACCTAGCGTCCACCTTCCACTGAATCTGTGCGTCAGCCCCAAGCCTCCTGACTGGGGACTGGGTGACTGGCAGGAGCCACCTGCCGCAGCTATGCTTTCAGTTTCTTTTCCCTGAACCGGGCACTGGAGAGCCTGCTGTCCCACCACTTCCTTGTTCACAACTCTGAAAAACTATCCCTTTCTTATTTTATAATTGCCACTAACTTTTTATTTGGAGGGGAGAGGAATGGGTGTGTGTGGTGCTGGAAACACTTAAGATGTCCTCCTCAGGAATGCAGTCTATCTTTTTGAGACAGCATGGCATTGTCCTGGGGCTCACCAGGTAGTCAACGATCCCTCTCTCCAGGCCAGTTTCTTTGTTTCTTCAAACATTTTTTATTTGTTGTTTTTTTTTTTTCCGAGACAGGGTTTCTCTGTGTAGCCCTGGCTGTCCTGGAACTCACTCTGTAGACCAGGCTGGCCTCAAACTCCGCCTGCCTCTGCCTCCAAGTGCTGGGATTAAAGGCTTGTGCCACCACCACCCCGCTCCATTTTGCTTTTTGTTTTTCCTGTCTTTTTCATTCTCCTTGAGTTGTTTATTCGTTTGGGACAGGATCTCAAATTATAGCCCAGGCTTCCCTCAGACTCAAAAGCTTCCTGTCTGTTCCCATCAAAGTGCTAGGATTACAGGAATTTGCACACATGGTTCCCTCTTTGCAGTTTGATTTTACAGAGAATGAGAGGTTCTTTTGAAGGGGAAATCATTGTTTTTATTAGTTCACCATTCAAAAACAAAAGCTTAATTTTCACTAGCACTTTACCCAACATTTCTATACATTTAGGGAAATAAATGCCTGTGTGTATACACGTGTGTATGTGTTTAGGAGAGAGTGGTGGTAGAGGAGGGTATGGATTTCAGTGTACTACACCATCGTGACAAGACGAGTAATGAAAGCAGGACATCCGACATCCTTCTTTTAGCTTCTGTGTGAGCATATGCGTGCGCACACGCACGCACTCACGCACCTGACCACTCACATATGTCTGTATACTCATACTCTTTGTGGGTGCCATTTCTCAAAGAATATAAATCGAATTTTTTTGGAATCCCATTGGAAGAAAGACTCAAGGTCAATATTTATATACAGAATAGTTATAAACAATTCTATATGTTATTCTTTGCACACTTGACTTTTTAAATTAATATCTCTATTTAAGTCTACTAAATGTGTTAATTTAAAATAACTACCATCCCCACCGTCCACACTAAAGGGTCAGGCCTGCATATATCATATGGCTTCCACTTCCTTTCCAGACCACAGACGGACTTCTGGACCATTTCATAGGTTGTCCAGTAACTCCAACTGTTACCTAATGCAAAAGATGACTATGCAAACCAGAATCTCTCATGAATCTGAAAACAAACAATAGGAACAACTGCTGAAGATCACATTGAGATACATCGTAGAACACAGAAAATCATGGCCCAGAAGTCATTAAACATGTTGAAGTTGAGGCCGGTCTGGTCCACATACCGAATTCAACAAGTGCTGAGAGAGAGACCCTGTCGGAAGGAAGGAAGGAAGGAAGAGAGGGAGGGAGGGAGGGAGGGAGGGAGGGAGGGAGGAAGGAAGGAAGGAAGGAAGGAAGGAAGGAAGGAAGGAAGGGCAAACAAAAAGCAAAAGAAATAGAGAGATGGCAGGTAGAGTCAGTTCATTGATAAAGACAAGAATTACAAAGAAAAGAGCTAGAAAGACTGCTCTGTGGTTGAGAGCACTTAAGTTCTTAGAGGACTAGAATTCAGAGCCCAGAACTCACAAATCTCTGTAATTCCAGCTCCAAGGGATCAAAGTCTCCTGCCCTCCTTGGACACTCATACACACCCACACTCTAAAAAAACATTTATAACCTAGTGGTGGTGGCAAACACCTTTAATCCCAGCACTCAGGAGGCAGAGACAGGCAGATCTCTGAGTTCAAGGCCAGCCTGGTCTACAGATGGAATTCCAGGACAGCCAGGGCTACACAGCAAAACCCTGACTTGAAAAAAACAAAACAATTATAGAGAAAAACAAACAAGGAAAGCTGCAGCATTGCATTAACTATGTCATTGTCCTTTGGTTCTTCCTGTATTCTTATGCCCAACACATTACCTCGCTGTGGTAGGGGCTTAGGGAATGTGTTGGAAGTAGCTTGTCTGACTCTCTACTCTTTAAGAATACTCTTGGTCTCCACTCTCCTGAAATCCTATCCTTTGGCCCTGAATGCACTACTACCCTTGTTCTTTTACCATGAGTAATTTCCATTCCCCTTTCTATTCTTACTATCTTCTATTCTTACTATATTCTATGCTTTCTTCTAGCTCTATACTCTCTTCTTAACAAGTGAGTAATTTCATGAATTCATATACAGCCTCACATAAGTAAATCCTAACTCTGTACCTCTGGGTTCTCAACCCACTCAGCATCTGGATTCTGGGATTGGGATTCCTTGAGGGGTTTTAATGGAAACCTGACTTTCTTATAATAATTGATGTTTTCTTTTGTCCCTCTAACAACATTAAAGTTTAGAATACTAACTTCCTTTCCTTTTTTTTTTCTTTTTTTGATTTTTTTTTTTTTTTTTTTTTTTTTTTTTTTGAGACAGGGTTTCTCTGTATAGCCCTGGCTGTCCTGGAACTCACTCTGTAGACCAGGCTGGCCTTGAACTCAGAAATCCTCCTGCCTCTGCCTCCCAGAGTGCTGGGATTACAGGTGTGCTCTGCCACCACCCCGGCTTTACTTTAGCTTTAAGGTGTTAATTTAAAACGTTTAAATTTTGGACTGGTGAGATGTCGCAGCAGGAAAAGATGCTTGCCTCCAAGCCTGAAGACACAAATTCAGTCCCTAAAATCCACATGGTGGTAGGCGTGGACCTAATCCTGCAGATTGTTGTCTGGCTGGCTTCCACACATGTACTTTGGTATGCACGCCCACACATGTACACAAAATACACAAATGTAATTTTTAAAAATGTTTACACCTCTGTTGTAAATATGATACCAAGACCTATAGCATGAAAAAAATCTTATAACTAATAACTCTTCATCTAAAGATAATAAAGATGTATTACTAAAGAGCTAAACCTTTGTATAATATTTTGTCTTAATTAACTTCAAAAAGTTATGGTGAACTTCCTTACTTTCTTACCCACATCTCTAATTTCTGTCTATCCAAAGGCCTAGAGTATAGAAGGTAAAGACTACATGTTAAATATTTCCTTGATTTCCCTTCTTGATCTGCAGTCAATACCCTGGTCCTGTTTTCCACCCAGTGTCTAGAAATCCTACTGGGTTGTTAAGAGAGGAACTTACCTCCATGAAGCTTGGTTGTTAGAGAGGAACTTACCTCCATGAAGCTTGGTCATCGGGCCACCAGGGGGCAAAGTCAGGCTACTTGGCTATGCTCAGTGAGCCCAGGATGGCTGCAGACCAAGAGTTCTGGGCCTGTTAGTATACTAGGAATGGACTCAGAGCCCATGAGAGGAGGAGGGAGAAGAGAGTTCAGGGGCTGGAGAAGACGGGCAAGGCCAAAGAGAGAGATCGTGCAGGTTCCGTGACAGTTTGTCAGTTGCTTTGATCATATTCGCGTACGAGATAGACAAACTCTGATTGGATTGGAATGGCCCGCCAACCCCTTTTATTATTTTATTTGGGATGGGGTTCTTTTAAATTTCAAACGGTAATCTAATTTTTTAATGTTTAATCTTGTGTGTGTGTGCATGAGTGTGGTCATGCTGGAGTGTATGGAGGTGTCCACAGAGGCCGGAGAGTTAGATCAAATTCTCTGGAGCTGGAGTTACAAGTAGTCATGATGTGGGTGCTGGGAGCCACACTCTGGTCCTCTGCAAACAATATAAATGCTCTTAATGGCTGAGCCATCTCTCCAGCCCTGGTAATGCCATTTTAAGGTCTTCAGGTCCCACCTGGGAATGAGGCTGCTCAAGGAAAGAGCAAACAGTGGCTTCAGCTGGACACCTGACTCAAGAAGCAGCTCTTTATCCTCGCTGGACCGGTCAGCTCCAGACACGGAGCCTTTCATGGGTGGCTGTTTCATTCTTACTGTCCTCTTGGATTCTCCTGAAGCAGATCTGATCAAGTAGCAGGGTCTGGAGGTGGGCCTAAGGCGGCAGGGCAGAGACGCTGTTCACACAGCTTTCTCTAGCACTCTAGCTTAGAGACTCGTACCTAGACCATGCTACAGTCTTGGAACCAGCAGGTTTGACGGTTTGCTTGCAGTAATTCTAACTCAGCATATTGCCTTGAGTGGTCAGTGTCTGTCTGCTATCCAGCCTTAGCATGCACACCAGCATGCCAGAGTTAGGGGCTGCCCACATGTCTGCCTTGCTTCTCTGGCTTTGCACAGGCTGTCCCTTCTGCTGAGGGGCTGGTCTCTGCCAAGAGAGTTGCTGAGAAGTCAGAGCGTGCTCTATGCAGCAGCACCTAGCAGATGGTTCTATCATTGCTCTAGGTATAGTGTCTTATTACTTTCATTAAACCTATTTGTTTTCAGATCTCTTTCCCGAGAAACTGTAAATGCTGGCTGAGTGAGAGAATGAGAGGGCCCTGTGGGTGACCTTCACATCCGCCTTCTGTTTGCTTGTCTTAATATATTTCAGGTTCACATCCGCCTTCTGTTTGCTTGTCTTAATATATTTCAGGGGGGGGGTTGTTATTATTGTTGTTTGGTTGGTTAGTTTGGTTTGGGTTTTGTTGTTTGGATTTGGTTTTGGATTTCGGTTTTCCAGACAGGGTTTCTCTACATAGCCCTGGCTGTCCTAGAACTCACTATGCAGACTAAGCTGGCCTCAGTCTCAACAGAGATTTCACCTTCCTCTCTTTCCCAAGTGCTGGGAATAAATGCCCTGCATGCATGTGTTGTTTCTGTGTTTGATGCTAAGATTGAGCTTAGTACCTTCTATGTGCTGGACAAGCACCCGGATCACTGGCCTACCCCAGCTCCTCTCCAGTGGATGATTGGACCACAGCTACTCTTCTGACTTGTTAGAAAAAAGAAGAAGAGAGTGTTTCATTCACAGAAAGTAGTTTCCTGGCAGGAAATAGGTGTGTGGTAACAGCACACTGCCAGCCTCTCTCTGTCTTCCCTGGACAGGGTCAGTGAGACTGGTGGAGCCAGATCTGGGGCCTCTTAGCTCTTAGATGCCACAGAAGAAAGGGGTGTAAGCCATAGGAACTGTTCATCTACTGAAAACTAGGAGGGGAGGAAGGCTCTCCTTTCCAGTGCTGCCTGAGTAATGTCTTCTATAATGTGAGCATTATCATGCCACTGGACAGTACAGCAACAGAACTCCACATTTTCTCAAATCAGAATCTACCTCCATGATACTGTGGCACTGAACTATGAAATTAAAGACCAGGGGAGATGCACAAGGCTGACTTTTACAATTCTATGCCCTGCTGGCATAAAATGCTGTGGGCTGCTTGGTGTGGTGTGCAAGACCTAGAAAACCATCACTGAGTGAAAGATAGGAAACTCACGGTGCATGGCTAGCTTTGACTACAAAGTGAGTCCCTGTCTCAAAAATGCTTAAAAAAAAAAACAAAAAAAAACTGCTGCCCCTAACTTTTAACACTTGTTTTTTATTTGTTTGTTTGTGTTTTAGAACTAACCAGGGACAAGCTGGACGCTGGACGGGATAGTTCATGTCTATAACCGATACTTGGGAGATGGAAGAAAGAGGATCATAGTGAGTTAAGGCCAACCTCCACTGTATACTACATAAAACTCTAAAATCAATGTCTAGGGAGATGGCTTTGTGTGAACAGTGCCTGCCCTGCAAGGGTAAAGACATAGTTCGAGTCTCCATAACTCACATAGAGCCAAGCGCAGCAGTTCATTTTGTTTTATTTTGGTTTGGTTTTGGTTTTGGTTTTTCCAGACAGGGTTTCTGGAAAACAGTGTAGCCTTGGCTGTCCTGGAACGCACTCTGTAGACCAGGCTGGCCTCGAACTCAGAAATCCGCCTGCCTCTGCCTCCCAAGTGCTGGCATTAAAGGCGTGCGCCACCACCGCCCCGCTCTAATTTGATACTTAATTTTACACATCAGACTGATAAGGTTGTTGCTCTCTCAAGCTCTTCTGTCCACCCGCTCCACCCCTTGGAGAGAAGTGACTGCCACCTGCCACCCTACCACTCAGAAGGCAGAGACGGAAGGAGGCAGAGCCAGCCTGGGCTACACAAAACCCTGTCTTTAAAAACAATCCTTAGGGCCTGGAAAGATGGTTCCGCAGCTGAGGGTACTTACCGGCTGCTCTTCCTGAGGACCTGGGCTCTCACATGGCAGCTGACAACCCGCTTTACCTCCAGGTCCAGGGGATCCTGTGTCCTCGTCTGCTGAGGGCCGCATGTGGCACACATAATAAGCACATGCAGGCAAATACTTGTATACAGAACTTAAGATTGTTGGAAAGCTCTCTATGCGTCTGAGTTTCTAATAAGAAAAACTATGGCCAGACAGTGGTGGCACACACCTGTAATCCCAGCGCTTGGGAGGCAGAGGCAGGAGGATTTCTGAGTTTGAGGCCACCCTGGTCTACAGAGCGAGTTCCACAACAGCCAGGTCTACACAGAGAAACCCTGTCTCAAAAAACCAAAAAAGAAAAAAGAAAAGAAAAACTATGTTGTACATTTGCTGTTTCAAGAGCCCAGAGTTCTCTAATAGGGGTTTTGAAGAGTTTTATCTAAAGTTTTGTCCTAGAGAATGAGATGGAGTTTGAGCCTTAGCTATACCACTGACCCTCTGGGTTCCATCCCGGATGCTGCGTGATGGCAGAAGAGTGCTGGCTCTGGCAGGATGTCTATTACTGTCACGTGTACACATGCCCCGCACAAGAAAATAAACACAACTTAAATAAAGGGAATATCAAGACTAGGAGATTCAAAAGACGGAAATCTAATGCTTTTCTAGGACTGGAGGGTTTAGGAGGGGTGTGGAGAGCCTACTAATTGGAACAAGATTTTAGTGTGGAAGGCATTTAAATGTGCTAACTGTGTGGTTATGGATTATATCTCTTTTTTGTTGTTGTTTTTTGTTTTGGTTTTTTTCGAGACAGGGTTTCTCTGTGTAGCCCTGGCTGTCCTGGAATTCACTTTGTAGACCAGGCTGGCTTCAAACTCAGAAATTCACCTGCCTCTGCCTCCTAAGTGTTGGGATCACAGGCATGCACCACCACCGCCCAGCGTGGATTATATCTCAAACACAGTGGCAGGAATACTGCACAATACAGTGATACGGTAGGAGTCTGGGTATAAACCATGGAATCTGGTAGACAACTGGAAGCCTAAGAAAGACCTTAGTGGAGCCCAGGTGTGGATCCTCTACCTAGCACTATCGCAGGCATCGACTCATTGGTCCAGACAATGCTGGCGGGCTCTCTCCACTCCACTCTGCATCTCACGATCACAGGCTATAGTATACTTTCCCACTCCAGCCAGGGAAAGAGAGGCCTACCAGTGATACTTGGCGGTCCCAGAAAGCAGAGGCCACCATCACCTGGTCCCCACCCAGGCACCTGCAGCCCATGTGAGACCTAGGTATTGTGTCCTCACCTACTGCCAGGGTCTAGTGGGTAGGAGACCCAGAAGCATGCACTTGAGCATGCGCCTTGCTGGCTACAGTGGTTGGGCAGAAGGACCTCCCAAGGCTGCATAGATGTTGAAGAACCAGGAGAAGGCTGTCACAGGGACACCCCAGGGTGCAGAGTGGAGGCCACAAAACAGGTTGATAAGGTACAAATTCCATCTGGAATTCTACTCCTGCTGTTTGGCCCCATCCCTGTTGCCACTGCCCACTCAGGAAGGTTGCCACACACCCGGCTGTGGGCAAAAGGGACTTCCTCACCCCCTCTTAGTTTCCTCTTTAGCCAAAGCCCTTTCCAACAAAGGGGAAGGGTGGTGGTTCTCTACATCTACCTTCCCGCAGAAATTAGATCAGCAACCCTACTGTCTCGTCAGTCTCCTAGCAAGGCTTTGAAAATCAATAGGACACTTTCTGGTTGCTCTGATGGTGACATTACTTGAAGTGTCCAGAAGCTGAAGGTCAGAGGTTGCAGCCTTACACACACACACACACACACACACACACGCACACGCACACGCACACGCACACACACACACACATCTTTAGAATCAGTATTTACAGTCCTGTTGTTTTATTTCTTGGAAGTTCGTTGACCACTTGCTATGCTAGGCTAATATAGCTGAGTAAGTGCAAAGCAACTCAAAGGGTGTAGTTGGGGACTTTGTTTTGTGGGGAGTTTTATATAGATTGTCACCATTTCAGAAAAGCATCATAGAGCCAACAATACTACATTTGAATCAGAGCCATTGTTGGGGCTCAAAGCAATCTGGCAGTGCGGTGCTAAAGAACACACACACACACACACACTCATGAAACCCACGTTTGTCACTCAAGGTTTAACCAGTAGACACAGGACTTGGGGACAGAAAATTGGAAATCTGATCCTTCTTGGTTCCGTGGGTACTAACAAAGTTCCACCAGGACAGATGGAAAGGGTTCACTTCACATCTGTAATTCTGCAGCCTACCCTGAGGTCCTGTCCAAGGTGGAGGGTGGGGTTCTTTCTCCCAGGTCCCTCACCCAGGTTCTTCTTGGGCTCTTGACTGCTGCAGGAAGCAGTCTTTGGAGGTGTGATTCTAGCCTTCTTCCCTTCTCCCGAGTCCCCAGGCTGACAGTGCAGTCTTGTCTCTGTGCCATAAGCCTCTTTTCTGGGTCATGGTGGAGCTTTCCATGAAGTTCCCCTATGCAGATTGAGCCCACTAGTAACACAGCCATCTTCAGTCCTACTGAAACGTCACTCACCAAACATGATGAAACTTCACAGAGGAGGAGACTGAAAATCAAACACTTCACCTAGGACCCCAGGAACTTTATCCCAGGTTTCTGTCTCCTGGGCCCATCTGTATCCGATAAATATCACGTACTGGGGGCCTAGGAGATGCCTCAATCGTGGGGCCTAAGGACCTGGGTTCAATCCTCATCACTCCCAGAAAAGTTGGGTGTGATGCTATGTGCCTATAACCCTAGCACTGGAGAGGTGGTAATTAGAAGATCCCTGAGGCTGGATGGCTAACTAACTCTGCAGGTTTGAGGGTCACTGTGACTCTGTCTCAAAATGTAAGGTGGAGGGTGAGTAATAGCAGTTGGGGAAGACATCCAGCAGCAACCCATCCTCTGATCCACTCACACATTCATGCACACTCACACACGTACATGTACCCCACACATTCAACTCATGCACAACCCACATATACATGTGCACACACATAAACATACATGCACCCCCTACATGCATACCCTTATACACATACATATATACATACCCCCCACAAAAACTTATGCACACAAAAAATAATTGGAAGGCTTAGCAGTTAAAAGTACTGGCTGCTCTTTCAGAGGGCCCAGGTTGAGTTCCCAGCACCCACATGATGGCTCACAGCCATCCATAACTCTAGTTTCAGGAGATGTGATTTCTTCCAGATGACCTGTTCTGAACTTCATAGGCAGTAAGCATTCAAGAAGTATACATATATACACGTACAATATATACACATATCATATACAAGAATAAATTAATAAATCTAAATTTACAATAATAATTGTGTGAAATAAATAAATAAAGCTTTGTGATGCAAGACTGATTGCCCTACTTCTGGGCTATGGTTACTATGAGTCAATAATTAATTGTTATAACAAAATACTTGATACAAGCTACTTAGTAAGAAGAGATTTATTTAACTTAAGAGTTTGGAAGTTTCAAAATGTTAACAGTAAGTACACACTCTATGCCAAAGGCTCCTCTTTCCCACCACAGAGATGGAAGGCGTTCATCAGGTACATGCTCAAGCAGCAGAAGGACAGAAGAGGCCAGGCTTGCTGCCATTCCAACAACCCTCTCAGAACTCAGAAGGCTTCTTGTCCCTTGACAGGACGTCCCACCAGACTCCCTCTTAGAGCTCTCACCACTTCTCATTATCGCCACCCTGGAGACTAGACCTCCAGCCACAAAAGGATCTTTGGGGACACAATTAAACTATCAAAATTAAAAGCTCAACTCAGGGATGTTATAGTAACTTTTGTAAGATTAGGATTCTAACTTATTTCCAAAATGCTTTGCATTCCCTCTTTAACATTAGCCAACTCTGAATGTGGAGTGGGGTTTTCAGACTGCGTGTGCTGTAGACCCAGCAGAATTTAACAGGAAACACAGTAGTGACCAATGCTCCACCTACATCCAGCAGTAAGAACCATACCCTAGCCTTTACATAATTTGCCACTGAAAACCACAACCGCATCCCAAAGTATCAGGGCTTTCATCCTAGCATAGAGTCCTGTAGAGCCAGCAACAAGCTGTGCACATTGCCAAGACAAACTTAAGATGTGATCTTTGCTCCAGAGTTCCCTGTGGGACCAGCATGTCTGAAATCCCTACTCCCCTCAGGTTCTTCCTATTCCGTGTCCCTCACCAACCACCTCCCACTCTTCTGCTTTGGAGTCCTTTCTTAGGTACTTTCCTCCAGACCCTTGTTGAGGAGCCTGCTTTTACAAGAACCTTCTAAGACACACACTGGCTCTTCAGGTGATGAAAACCACACACACACTTGCAAACATTTAAGGCTACCTAGAAACCACTTCACATAACACTGGCAATGTCTAGCAGCATTTTTTTTTGTAGTTTTTTATTTTTAAGCGGAAGTAGCCACGGGGTTGGGGACGAGAACTGCTAGGCTGCTGGGCACAGTGACAGACTTCAGTCAGGCCTCTTTGCCTCACTAAGAAGAAAGTATCTCACTTCTGTTGTGATAGACCAAAGACAAACAACTGCATCCAACTAATGAAAAGTACAGAGGGTTTGGCATGTGATCAACTATTGTTCTTAACTATATTTATTATTTCATTGAAGCTTTATCCATGCATAAAACATTTAAAGTAAGATATAAAGATGATGATGTGTACACTGCGATTTCTTACTGTGTGAATAAATTGTATAGCATATTAGAAATTGGGTTTGGAATTAAACTGGTCCAAATGTCTTCAGTCCTCAGAGCTGAAAAGAAGAGGGAGGGAGAGAAGGAGAAGAAAGGTTAGTGGAACATCACGTTATTTACATTACAGACCTCACCATCAAATAAGTTCGTAGGGCAACCACTTTCTTAAAAGAGGTGAGTCCTGGCTCCACCATTTGGTAACTGCCTGTTTGGGCAGATGGCCCATCCCCCCATCACCAATTCCCCTTTCCTAGAAATAAATATAATACAAGATCTGAGTGAGCTTTTGGCTCCAAGGTCCCTGGATTTCACTGAAAAGCTGGATTTTCTACCACTAGACTCCATCTGACAGAGACACCCACGTTCCTTCTCACGCTCCTCAACTTCCTTCTGATACATCAGTGACAGTGCCTCACATGGAGTTACAACACTGTCCATTTCTTTCCTTGAGTGTCTGGAAGCCTCCAGAAGGTAAACCTAATGCCTACCAACGAGAGACTGAAAGAGCTGAGATGCACCCGCAGAGCTCTGTCACTCGGTTCTTCTGGGCAAAAAGCAAGGTCACTGCTGTATAAAGAGCAAGTTCATTGTCCAAGGCCTTCTCAGCAGAACTGGCAGGGTTAAGACAGAAGGTCGGCAAACCCATGCGGGTGGTGTTGGTGACCACCCACCTGCCTGCCTTGCCGTATATCCCATTAGAGGGCTGGTGATGTGGCCTCCTTCCTGTCAATCCACAGGATAAGAGTGTGACCCCAAAGGATTCTTCTGTAGCCACTGACAAGCTACCCTGATTGTCTTTCATACAGTGATGCTTATCACGTTTGAGCTGTCTATAGACAGCTCCTAGGATAGTGGATCAAACAATTCTCTTCTTGCAGTGCTGGGGCCAGAACTCAAGGCCTTAATACACACTAGGCATGTGTTCTACCCCCAGCTCCACCCCCCAAAGGCACGTTACTTAAAAGTCAAGAAACCTACCTCTGTGATGCTTGACTACATGTCTCGATCTACAAGAAAAGAAAATGGAAACAACATTACTTTCATAGTAGTAAGCATTAACAGACATCCAGGTGCTGTTCACAATAAGGCTGGTAGACTAGGTGGTGGTTGCTAGCCTTGAGCACTTGCTGAGAACTACCCAGAGATCCACTCCTGTCTACAAGCTTCTAGCCAAGGCGCTGGAACAGTCCAGAATTGTAGGCACCTGGAGGCAGGGGTTGCAGGCCTATCCTACCCGGCATGCTCTTTGGCACTTAGTGTGCATCAGGCTGCCAGGAGAGCTGGAGGAAGCACAGGAAAGAGGGACAAGGTCTGAGGCAATGGGTGGGGCTGCTGCTCCCAGTGCTCACAGCAGGGAACTGCCTAAGTCTCTCTGCTGGCACCAGGGATCAGTTTTTTGGGGGGTATTCTCTAACAATCTTAGTATGCAGGTTTTTAAAATAGCAAAGCCGTTTTAAGCTGTGAGTCAACACAGATGGAGCATACAGAAAGTAAGGAAGAACTTGAAGGCTCACCCCAGGTGACCGTCTTGGGGTCCTTCATAGTGACATGTTTAACTCTGCAGGCGAATGAATCAGTCGCAGTGGGTGTGAATTCAGCGTGAGCCAGGATATAGAAAGACCAGTCCTTGCTGAAGGACAGATCTGACATCTGTACGTTGTTCATCTTTTCGCCATTCTTCAGCAGTTCGATTTCAATTTGGGGAGGATGAAATTGTGATACGTAGCAGTTGAGGAAGTTTGGTTTCCCATTTTCTGGTGGGTGGCGCGAGTAGACTTGAACATGAGGGGATTCTGAGGGCAATGGGGAAAGACAGATGACGACTGTAGCTCAGTCTGCACCACACACCATCTTATATTTGTTCCCCTGTTTCTCTCTGGTCCATTTCTACTCAGGACAAGTGATCTGCTTCCCCAAAGGCTACCCACATTTTGAGAACTTAGTATCTTTTCCTCAAAATCCTATGCACACCTTCTGTTTTTCCTACCTGGCTTTTAGCAGTGTCTTCTGTCACTGGAGGCTGTGCTGGATTTTTAGGAAGCTTTTATTGGAAGCTCTCAAGAACTGTGCCCATCCCTTCTCTTAATAAATCCCACCTATCTTCCAAATGTCACATCTCATTCTGCACACCCTCCATGGTATCCACTCAAGAACTGCGGCTTTGGCCCCTCTCACTTTTCTTTCTTATTTTTATCCCCTTTCTTTTTGCTTACTGCTCCTCCCTAAACTTCCCAATAGGTATGTCTGATCCAGTGCTGAGAACCCAGCAATTACCCCTCAGGTGGCAGGTGTTAGCATTAGCTCCTCCCTAATGAGGTTCCTATGCAAGTCAACCCAGGGTACAGTCCTATCAAATACAATTTCTCTGATCCAGCCCAGAGTTCACATTTCAAAAACAAACCTCTGGTTTCATGAACTAGAAAACAAACAAAATTTAAACTAGCACAGGAGCTAGGGAAGCTTCAGGCGACTGAGATGGGGTGGGTAAAGGACAGGAGGGAGCCAGGGGCCATGAGGAGTGAGAACACAGTCTGCTGGAAGTAAGGGGTGCAGTGTGTGCGAGCGAGCGAGCGGGCGGGCAGAGATGGGCTTTCAGATGGCCACAGTCACTCAGTGGGTTGGGAATAGCTACCGCACGCTATAGGGGCATTCTATAAACTCTTCCCATTGTTATTTGTGTGCATGCATGTGCATACACAGACAGACAAACAGACAGACACACCACCTTTGAATCCTGTTTCTTTTTCCCAACCAATATGACAAGAAGTACCACTGTTTAGGATATGCAGATTTGATACCAAGGTGTCACTAATGTATATATCTACTTTCTAAAAACATTGTTTTACTGAGAGAGTACGTGTGCGCATGCATGCCACGTAGCTCATGTGTGGGTTTGAGAGTCAGCTTTCTCTGTCTGCCAAGTGAGACCTGAGAGAAAGCCAGGCTTAGTGGCGAGTGTCTCTGCCTGCCGCGCCATCTCACTGGCCTATTTTTGTTTTTCCCCTCCATTTACTCACAGGCTTTGTTTCTTGTTTATTTGAGATAAAGTCTGACTGTCTCCCAGGCTGGCCTCCAACATCTGTCTCAGCCTCCCCAGCTCTGAGATCACAGGCATGACTCACCACACTTGCCTTGTAATATACTTTCTTTTTCTTTCTTTTTTTTTGGTTTTTCAAGACAGTGATTTTCTGTCCTGGACTCACTGTGTAGACCAGGCTGGTCTCACAGAGATCTGCCTGCCTCAGCCTCCAGAATACTGGGATTCAAGGTGTGCACAACTATGCCCAACTGTAATATACTCTTAGATGGGTATCTTATTCAGTGTGCGTGGTCTCTGAAGAGTAGCCACTTATCGGCCCATGGAAGGCAGTCGGGAGGAGGAAGACCTGAGAACTGTGGCCAGCTAGAGGGAAGGTCTCAGTAAAGCTTTGAATTCTTTTTTTTCCCTGTAAAGTTAAGGCAAGATAAGCCACAAATTTCCTTGCATTTGCGGTTTTGGTAACAAGAACCTGCTAAATGCCGCGGAGGTCACAGCCCAGGCTCATCCATGACTACCGCTATGACTTTGGGAGTTACTGCTTATCCTTAAGAGTCTTGAAACTACACTGAAATAGTCCTTACCCCAGAGTTCACAACCTCCTTGACTTAAGACAAAGTCTCAGTTTTTTTTTCAAAACTGAAAGCAGAGGCTCCATCGGAAAGAACCAGGAAGCATGCCAAAAAGGAAGCTCTGTGTGAGGTGCCAAGGGCCCAAGGCATCCCAGGCTGCTTCACCACAGACCAGGGCCCAGGAAGGCCTAGGCACTTCTAGAAACAAATGGAGGTTACTGCCGGAAGGCCTACATTACCACAGATAGCATAGATCAGCCTCAGTTTCAGTCCCGGCTGCCAATAGTCTGTCGTGTGAATAAGTTACTTTGACGCCTCCTCTAGTTCCCGGTCTTAAGACAGGAGGAACCATAATGTTTCAAACTTACGAAGCACACAAGGTCCCCAACAATTCAGTAAGCCTCAAACCCAGCAACCTTTATGATTATTACTAAAAGCAACATTAATATACAAAGTTAATGGCCAGAAAGCTTTGGAAAGATCGCAGAGTCTGGGACCCACGCCCATTTCTCTCGACTTTGGTTGGATTGGAGACCGCTCTGCAAGTGCAAAGGCAGCAGCACCGCAGCGGTCTGACTTCCCCGATCCGCGCCCAGTTTCCACCCGCCCATAGCCGTCCGCCCCGCACTTTCCCGACAGCCCCACCCTCCTGTTGCAAGCTGGGAGCCTAGGGGCTCCAGCAGGCAGAGGAGCAAAGGCGAAGCCTTCCCCACCTCCAGCGCCCGACCGTCCACACACTCGCAAACAGGCGCATCCACCCTGTAGCCTGGAAGCACTAAGAACCGGGCGGCGGGACGCCCACTCCTTTCCCGAGAGACGCAGCCCTGGCCAATCCCGTAGGGAAGGAAAACTAAGAAGAAATCAAAACTTAACACCAAGAGGGGGGAAGAGCACTCACTCTGAAGAGCATAGGAGCCGGCCAGTGAGACAAGCACCAGGCCAAGTACCAGAAAGACCACGGTCACCGAGCGAGCCATCCTGCGTCTGTCCGGGCCCGAAATGTGAGCCAGCCTGGGCGCGCGCTCTTATATAGCCCTGAGCTCGCAGCCAATCCGGACTCAGATCCGGGAGGCCGTCACCAGTCTCCTAGCTGGTGATGCAGAACTAGGTTACAGAGGGACTTTCCCATTTTCAGTTTCATGTTCTTATAAAGTCCCGTGATGTTTGAAACAGCCTGGCTTGGACCTTCTGTGCCCTACTATCTAGGGTGTGTGTGCTCTTGAGTTTAGTGTATCTGGTCGTTCATTCTGGGACCGCCTTCATTCGTTCAGTTGCCAACAATATCCCAGTCAGAAAAGGACTTAGTACCTGAAGTTTTCATTCTTGAAAAGTAAAGTCAGGACAATTAAGAGCATTAACTGACAGAACTCAACCTTTGGTTTATAACCCCAGCCCAGGAATACAAAGGCAGTTTCAGGATTCCGTGTGTAAAGACCCTCCTGTCCTAAAGGTAGCTCGGAGGATCTCTGAGCTTGCTTCTCGCAGGTTTCTCCTTTGAGAGCTTTGGATGGAGAACTTCCTCGGGTACCCTTGATAAATTAGGGTAATTTTCTTTGTTCTGTCCGTGGGTTTGGGGAAAGGATAATGGCTTAGCCGTATTTCCTGGCCATTCTCTTAGTAGTACTTTCTTAGAACAGGCCATTGGTAAACCGAGGGACCAAGTGAAGCAAATCCCCGAATAAATTCCTTTTTCTGGATGAGGAGATAAACCTTGAGATGCATTCCCTTGGGGTTCCTGTTTATCGGCTCTGAAGGCTGCCGTAGTTTTACTCCGAATGTGTAGTACATCAGCTGTGGATCCAGCAGAGAAGTTGAACTCTTGACCAAAAGCCAGAACAGAGACAAGCTCTGAGTGTCCGGAGTCACCACCACCGCAAGCAGCCAAGTTAATGCAGCTCGAGTGAGGAAGGGTAGGAAGAGGGCATGGGGCATAGGGACACAGAGCGCGATCTTAGGAACGGCAATGCTTTCAGTTGAAGAGGTTTGGCCTTGGCTTCCCCAAGGAGAACAACATAACTTCTGGATTTCTTGAACATATTTTTTAAAAATCATTAACAATCTCTACTGTGGAAGCTGTGTCTAAACTGGAGAAAATAGAATATTCTCCACGGACCTTAGTGAGATCATAAACAGAGACCCAATCCTACAATGTCTATCCAGCATATAGTATTTTGATCCAGTAATGTTTAAGAATCATAATCATTTATGTTATTTTGCAATCCCTTTTTGTAACTGAAATATAAGAATAATTTTATGCATAAAGGTATGAGTTGAGATACTTCATCTAATTAAAAAGAAAAACTCTCATTTAATACATAAAAGACCTGAAATGTTAATATTAAATTATACTAAACTCTATTGAACTGTACTAGGAAATGCTTTAAGAAAATAGAACACTACATGGCTGTTTTGTTTTGTTCCTGATTTACTATGTCACAGAAATAATACTAAATTTAGGTTCATTAAATATAGAGCCTATTCTAGTCACTTATAAAACCAACTTTAAAACCAGAAAGAAATTAGTCACTGTGGGGAAACTGAGAGGTGACACACACTCCAGTCCCTGGCACTCGGGAAGCTGAGAGAAGGACTGTTCAGACCATCAGCTGGAGACCAGTCTGGACAGTAGAGTAAGGTCTCAGACAAGAGCCAGAGGTGAAGAAGTACTTTCAGCTTCCTTGGGATATGGGAATTTCTTAGACTTCCATTTGTGACTTACTTGGGTAACAAAAATGAAAGGGAAACTATGGTTTAATTGGCAAGAGTGCTGCTGAGGCCGCTGCCCTCAAGATGAACAGAATTCAGTTCCCAGAGCCCATGGAGGGAAAGGCAAGAACCAGCGTCTGCCAAGTTGACCTTCGACAACTTCACACACACACACACACACACACACATGCACAAACACACATACACACACACACACACACACACGCACACGCACACACGCGCGTGCATACACACACACACACACACACACACGCGCACATACAGACACAAACACACACATGCATGCACTCGGGCATACATAGTCAACAGATAAATATTTAAAAAGAAAAGACAAGAGCCTGTGTGTCTAAGGGGACCAACTTTGGCAATCTACAAATATGACAGTTTAATAGTATTGTCTCCCAGGAGAATAATTAAGTGGTAAACTGGCAGCTTTTTATGTTTACTTTTTCTTTTTTGCCTGTATGATTGCCTAAAAGGTTTGGTTTTGGTTTTGGTTTTGGTTTTGGTTTTGGTTTTTTTTTGCTGTCAACACTCAAAATAGTAAATACTGGTAAGAATTCTTTCAAGAGAACTATATCGCTCTCCTGGTAGCAATAAAGGATATAAATTTAGCAATTTATAAAGGATATAAATACTTTGAAAAACAATATAATCATTTTATTTAAGGCAAAATGTTTGGGGCTAGTGAGTTGGACCAGTGGTTAACAGCACTTGTTGCTCTTGCAGAAGATTGGGGTTCTATTTCTAGCGCCCGTACAGTAGCTCAAACCATCCGTAGCCTCAGCTTTACAGGCTCCAACAGGTGTGTTGTCCATACATACGAGTAGCCAAAATGTTCATACAAGTAGAGCAAAATAAGCCTAAAAAAAGCATTTTTAGACTTAAATATGGATTGACTAACAATTCTTGCAGAAGCCACACAAAAGAACATGCTCTGCGTGAGTCTGTTTGCATGGAGCTTATAAAAGATACATTAATCCGAGGTGATGGAAACCAGGTGAGTGGTCTCCAGGGCATGGAAGGAGAATCGGGAGTAAGGAATTGTTGGGGGTGAAAACTATTAATTATTTAGAGTTTGATGGTACTTTAATAGATGTGTTCATATATAATTATTCACTATATACTTTAATACATCTAGGGTATATTAATTATTGTGGTTACAAAAGGTAAACCCTGGGGCTGGAGAGACAGAGCATCCCAGCACCCACACTGGGTGACTCACAAACACCTATAACTTCAGGTGCAAGGGATCTGACACCCCATTCTGGCCTTTGCAGGCACAAGTACAGACACACACACATACACACACACATACACACACACACAAATAAAATAACTCTTTTTTAATTTTTATTTTTATTGGTGTTATGGGATATGGTTTCTCTGAGTAGCCCTGGCTATCCTATAACTTGCTATGTAAACCAGGCTGGCCTCAGACTCAGAGATCTATCTGCCTGCCTCTGCCTCCTGAGTGTTAGGCTCAAAGGTGTGCACCACCACTGTTCAGCAGAACTCTTAAAAAGATAGATGAACCCTGAAAGCATAGATACTTATGTTGATAGATTTTAAAAAGAACAAAGTGATTAAGCAGAAAGATAAGTAAGCCATCAAAGTGGATAAACAGGAACCGGTTAAAGTTCATGTGAGTGAACCTCTCAGTGGTCAATTGTGCCAAGATCTTTCAGCTTTTGTCCTCAGTCCTTGCCATTCAAGGCATGATCGCACATCAGCACCATAAATACCTGCGAGCAGTTAAACATGCGGGCTCTTGGATCCATCTCAAACAAACTAGCAAAATCCCCTTTTACCAGCATCCCAGATGACTCATATGTACACTAACAAATGTATAGCTGCTGACACAAACTACACAACTGCCTTGAAAGAAGGCATTTTCATTTATAGATTAAAAACCATTAAACAGGAATGGTATGTGTATAGGGGGAAGAAGTTCTGCAAAATTGAGATAGTCTCATGCACACTCATTGAATTTTCTTATTTTCACTTAATAAAATTAGATAGCTTCCATGTTGTTCTGTTGTTATCTGTAAGCTGACTTGGAGCTTGCCTCTGCTCAGGCAAAGGCAAGGAATAGCATTTCCAGGATTGGGAGTCCCAGGCTACTTAATGTCACAGGCTAATGGCTAGGTGGCCAGGTTCAGAGACACGCATCTCCAAGCTCCGAGAGTTAGAGACTTCAGCCTGTGGCTCAAGCAATGTGAGGCTGAGAGCTCAGGGTTCTCATGTTGAAAGCTTAATACTCTGGGTTTTGACTGTCAAAGATTGTCATACTCAGCATCTAATGAAACCCTTGGTTTGCAACAGCAGCAACAGCAGCAGCCCCTAGCAGCCCCCAGGACCCCCCAGCAGCATGTTAGAGTTCTTCAGTATCTGATGTGGGGAGCCTCGATTTTTAAGACTTGCAGCTGCCTGGAACTCTTTTCCAGTGACCAAGGCTCCCAGTCCCTCATCTTAGCAACTCAGTTTTCTCCTTCTCCATGTTTCCTTCTACTTTGTCATGTCTGCCCGCTGCTCTCTGGAACTCTTTAGTACTTCCTCCCTGCAGCCACCCCACCACTACCACTGTCTTCGCCTCATAGATGTCTGGGTTGCTTTCTTGTCATCTTGACACAGCTAGAGTTATTTGGGAAGAGGATCCTCAACTGAGAAAATGCTACATCAGATTGTCTGCAGGCAAGTGGGAGGGTTTTTTCTTTCTTTTTTTTTTCTTTTCTTTTCTTTTCTTTAATTTTATTTAAAAAAGGAAGTATAAACATTTTATGATAAAATTGGAGATTTACATGGAAAATATTTCTGACATAATTGAAAAAATATAAAGAAAAATACATTAAAATTGACAATTTTCATTGGATTTTTGTGTTTCTGCTCTGAGGGCTTCTACCTATTGACCCATGTTCTCCTGTATTTCTTTAAGGGATTTTTGTGTTTCCTCTTTAAGGGCTTTTACCTGTTGACCCATGGTCTCCTGTATTTCTTTAAGAGAGTTATTTAAGTCTTTCTTGAAGTCTTCTATGGGCATCATGAGATAAGATTTTAAATTCAACTCTTGCTTTTCCAGTGTGTTGGAGTATCTGGGACTTGCTGTGGTGGGAGAACTGGGTTCTGATGTTGCCAAGTAGCCTTGGTTTCTGTTGGTAGGGTTTCTGTTCTTACGCTTGCCTTTCACCATCTGGTTATCTCTGTTAGTTGGCCTTGCTGTCTCTGGCTGGAAATTGTCTGCCCTGTGGGCCTGTAAGCCTGTGTCCATACTCCTGGGAGACCAACTCTCTTCTGGCAGGGTCTGTGCACAGAAGGCTGTGGAGGTGCCTGGCTCCCTGGTGCAAATGGCGACCAGAAGACTCCTGTCCCAGCTGCTCCACTGATCGTATGCCCTGTGTGTTCCTAGACGTTCCCCTCCAGAGAGATATCGGAGAGAAGGTGGAGATCTCATCTCTGCATTCAGAAGTAAAAGCGCTGCTGGGAGATCCCTCAGGCAGTGCCTGAGGTGCCTGCAGTGTGCACTGAAGGCTGTGGAGCCTCCTGCCTCCCTGGTACAAATAGCGACCAGAAGATTCCTGTCCCAGCAACGCCACTGATTGTAGGGAGGGTCTTTTTCTTGACTGATGACTGATTTGGTTGGGCTCAGCCCAGGCCAAGGAGGCAGTATCACCCAGGGCCAGTTGTTAAGTTGTAAGAAAGCAAGCTGTGCTAGCAATGAGAAGCAAAGCAGGAAAACTACAGTCCTCCATGGTGTCTGCTTCGGTTTCTGCTTTGAGTTTCCTCATGATACACTGTTACCTGGGAGCATAAAATGAAATGAACCCTTTCTTCCCCACATTGCTTTTGGTCTTTATCTTGGCAATAGTAACAACGTTACCAGCTCTGCCCACAAAAAACAAAAACAAAAAAACAAACAAAAAAACAACCTCAAGAAGGTAAGAAAAGACCATTCAGAAGAGGTCTTCTTTTACAGCTACTAGTGTTACAACACCAGGGAGCAACAAGAAAGTGTCTCCTGGTCTACTGACAAAGTGAGATGAACCACCTTGTCAGAAGAACAAAAAACCGGTCTCATTGCACCAATCACTACCTTCTTACTGAGTTACCTAAATTCCTTCCTTCCTGGCTGGAGTGAGAAAAGCTACAGTATTATTTAAAGCTTACTAAGATTTCTATGCCGGGGCTGGTTTCCTCCTAGTATACATTATCCGAAAATGCCACAACTAGAGCAAAGCCTTGCAAAACAGAAGTTACACCCTTGGCAGCTGCTCCCTTTGGAGTCCTTCCTGTGAATGCTCTCAGGACATTTCTAAAGTGTCCCAAATAGCTGCGCTACCTTGAGGGCTGTCTAGCCAGTTGTCAGCTACTCAGCAAGTAGCTTTCTGTGCCAAGCAGCCAGATATAAGGGAGAGAAGTATGACAAATGTCAGCTGAAGAATGAAACAAGGTGTGGTGGCTATCATGGTTGTCAACTTGACTACATCTGGAATTAACTAAAACCTAAGGGGGTGGTTACATCTTTGAGGGACTTTTCCTTATTTGGATCACTTTTTCAATCTGGATTTTTTTTTTTTTTGAGACAAGGTTTTCCTGTGTAGTGTTGGCTGTTTTAGAACTTGCTCACAACCAAGTGCTGGGAGTAAGGTGTGCACCACCATTGCTCAGCTTAAGTCTGTATCTTTTAAGGTGGGAAGATCCACCTTTAATCTGGGTCACCCCCTTTTTTGGGGGGGGGGGTTGGAGACAGGGTTTCTCTGTGTAGCCCTGGCTGTCCTGGAACTCACTCTCTAGACCAGGCTGGCCTCGAACTCAGAAATCCGCCTGCCTCTGCCTCCCAAGTGCTGGGATTACAGGCGTGTGCCTCCACTCCCAGCTTTGGGTCACACTTTCTGGTGGCAGCCTATATTAGGGACATGGAAGAAAGAAGCTTGCTCTCTTTGCCTGCTTGCTTTCATTCTCACTAGCAAGTCTATTTCTTCCCTGACATTAGAGCCTACTTCTTCAGGATTCTGGTGTAGATCAAAGACCAGCTAAGGCCGGGCGGTGGTGGCGCACGCCTTTAATCCCAGCACTTTGGAGGCAGAGGCAGGTGGATTTCTGAGTTCGAGGCCAGCCTGGTCTACAAAGTGAGTTACAGGATAGCCAAGGATATACAGAGCAACCATGTCTTGGAAAAAAAAAAACAAAAACAAAAAACAAAAACAAAAACAAAGAACAGCTAAGACATCCCACCTCATGGACAGAACAACTCCAAGATACTTGGCTCTTCCATTGATGGACAAGGTGGACCAGAGCCTGTCTAGAAGTTCATTCTATAAGCTCTGTTGTTGTTTTGAAACAGGGTTCCACTCTGCACCCTTGGTTGTCTCTGCACTAACTCTTAGACTACGATGGTCTCAGACTCACAGAGATCTACCTTCCTCTACCTCCCATGTGCTGGGGTTAAGAGCATGGACTACCACACACTTGTAGCATTCTTAGCAGCCCAATACCCTTAAGGAGCACGGCTCCCCTCTGTATCATTTATATGTAGAACTGGATTCTAATGAACAATGTTTTTGGACTGTTCTCCACATCATACCTTGTTGTCAGACAACATAATGCTCCCTGGATCCCAGCAAATATGTCTGTCCCCATCTCTGGAATCTGTGACTTTGTATTCTAAGAGATAAGGGATATTGCTGATATAATTAAGGTTGGGAACTTTGAGATGAAATTACTGGGGTGATCTAAGCAAATCTATTTTAATTGCATGGATCCTCAAAGGAAGAGAGGGCTCAGTGGTTAAAAGCACAGGCTGCTTTTCCAGAGGCCCCGGGTTGATTCCCAGCACCCACATGGTGGCTCACAACCATCTGTAACTATTTGCAGGGGTTCCAGTGCCCTCATCTGATCCCAGCCAGCACTAGACACACACCTGGTATGCATACATACATGAAGGCAAAACATTCATACACATAAACTAAATAAATCTAAGTTGTTTTTTAATCAGGGAACTATTTTGTGACAGTGGTTAGCAGGGAAACACTGTTACAGAAGCACAATCAGGGAGATGCATTTGGCAAAGAAAGAAGCCATGGATCAAGAACTGCGGGAAGCCTGATGGGAGTGGAAAAGTCAGGACAGGTCCCCCAGAGTCTCCAGGGAACACTGCTGCCCACCAACACCTTGGTTTTGGCTCCATGTGGCAAGGGCTAGACTTCTGGTCTACAGAAGTATAATGAATTATTTTGAGTGGATGTTTTTAGAATAGAAAGCTAATCCAGCCCTTCCTTTCTAGAAGCATACAGGTTAGGATCTAGTCACCAAGAACTTAACTCAGCACGAATGTTTACCTTTCCAAAGTCTAGTTTGCCTTTTGACCAAGCAGGCTCTGCCTTTGCAGGGCATTTTGGGTACTGTTGGAAGCAGTGAATCACCTGGTGGGGGAGGGGGAGGAGGGAGGGTTGAATTTTTTGTTAGAAGCTTGGGTCCTCCCCTCCACCCACCTCTCTCATCTGAGCCAGGTCAGCTCTGGTGATGCGGGCCCAGCATGAGAAGGACCTACCCTGGTGATGTGCCTAATGTTACCTTATTTCACAGACATCACATTCCAAATGGATCAGGCCATTCGTGTCCTACGTGAGGTTTACAGTGTTAAAAGGAGGCTGAGAGTTATAAGAGGGGACCTCTAGACCAGGACAAAGGTTTCCACAGCTTTCGATTTTTTCTTCTCTGTCTGTACCAAATCCTTCCACAGTCTGCCCCACTTGTTCATCTGGTGTCGGTGCCCACAGCAGCCATTCGGTTATGCAGCGGTTCCTTCAGGCTCTGCTACCTGCTAGGCACTGGGGAAAGTTTCCCCAGAGGAGCTCTGGGACTGTAGTTTATAAACCTGTAAATAGTTCGCGATACCAGGACAGCAACTAACTCTACTGGGAGCGAGTAAGGAGGAGCCAGCTGAGGACCTTTGAACCAAGTGAGAGAGTGTGAACTTTCACCTTTGGACTGTGATGCAGTACCAGCAGAGGAGTGCAGGCAGGATTTTTTTTTTTTTTTTTTTTAAGATTAGGTTTTCCTATATAGCCCTGTCTTACTTACTCTGTAGATCAGACTGCCCTCAGACTCACAGAGATCCACTTGTCTCTGCCACCCAAGTGCTGGGATTAAAGATATGCACCACCACACCTGGATGAGACAGGGTTTCTTATTTGTTTTCCTTTTCCTCACTGTTGGTCTGAGATTTTTCTTCTTTGTTTGGGGATATTGGGAGTCAGACTCAGGACCCCGTGTTTACTTGCTCTACCACTAAGCCACAGCTTTACACCTCTTTTCTCTAATTATAAAATTCACAGCCATAAGATGTGTTTATGGATACATGTTAACAAAAATCTAATCCTCTTGCATATATTTCCCTGCAAAGTGAGTTTTTTTTTAAGATTTACTTATTTATTATATATAAGTACACTCCAGCTGTCTTAAGCTCATTGTAGCTGGCTTCAGACACACCAGAAGAGGGCATCAATCAGATCTGACACACCCAGAAGAGAGCATCAGGTCTCTTTACAGATAGTTATGAGCCACAATGTGGGTGCTGGGATTTGAACTCAGGACCTTCGGAAGAGCAGTCAGTGCTCTTACTCACTGAGCCATCTCTCCAGCCCCTGCAAAGTGGTTTTCTTTTTTTTTTTTTAAGATTTATTTATTCATTATATGTAAGTACACTTGTAGCTGTCTTCAGACACACCAAAAAAGGGCATCAGATCTCATTACGGATGGTTGTGAGCCACCATGTAGTTGCTGGGATTTGAACTCAGGACTTTCAGAAGAGCAGTCAGTGCTCTTAACTGCTGAGCCATCTCTCCAGCCCCTGCAAATTGGTTTTTATGTAACCATATATCATGGATACTATACCTGTTTCGATGGCAGTATACATATGTATTGTGTCTTCATATTTTCATAATATTTCTTTTTTCTTTTTTTTTTGGTTTTCCAAGACAGGGTTTCTCTGTGGAGTCCTGGCTGTTCTGGAACTCACTCTGTAGACCAGGCCTGCCTCTGCCTCCCAAGTGCTGGGATTACAGGCGTGCCCCTCCACGCCCGGCTGCATGATATTTCATTATATGAATACACCATACTTTTTTGAAAAGATGGGATCTCACTATGGAAGGCCACGAATGCTCAGTCTTCCTGCATGAGCCACCTGAGTGCCAGGATTCCGCAGCACACAGTTCACAGCACGCTTTTCACTCAGCCCTTCATCAAGGGCATTTCCAGTTTCTGCTTATTATAGCCCATCCTGTGGATCATGACGCTGTCTCACAGGGAGGGGCTTTGCAGGGAGATTTATCTCCCACCCTAAACTAAGAGATCTACTTATCTCCTTACACCTTTCCCTGAGATAGAAATGCAAAGAGTATATAGAAGCTGCTCAACCCAATCATCTTTAAAGATTGGAAACAAGTCAAGTTTTTTCATTTGTGAATCCCCTGTCTATGATTGATACTATTAGTCAAAATCCTTGGCTACTGGAAATGGACACTGTGTGTGTGTGTGTGTGTGTGTGTGAGAGAGAGAGAGAGAGAGAGAGAGAGAGAGAGAGACAGACAGACAGACAGACAGAGTCAGAGTCTCATGTAGTACAGACTGGATTTGAACTGATTGTCAAGCCTTTACCTTCCAGGTGCAGGTTGTGCATGCCACATTTGACTCATGTAACTTTTTTTTTTTTGAGACATGGTCTCACTATATAGCCTTGGCTGGCCTAAAACTTGCTGTGTAGATCAAAGTAACCTCAAATTCAGAGACCCACCTGCCTCTGCCTTCCCAGTGCAGGGATTAAAGGCAATCGTTACACACCCAACAAGGTACTGTAATATAGAACAAAGAGTTTATTTAGAGAATATTTGTAATGACAAGAGACAGGGTGGGGTACACAGGAGCACTTTTGTTTTCTGTATTTTAAAGACACACTTTTTCTCTGTATCTTAACACACTCACTGTTAACAGATTGTTTGCTCTGAGTTAACCACCCCAAGTCCAGATGCCCCTCAGACGGTGGAAATTTAGGGAGTGTGCTTGATATTTCAAGAAGTTCCAAAGCTCAAACATCCACAGAATGAGAGGAGCCCTCAAGGAACAAGACGGGCATAGACATCCCAAGTCTCAGAAATGCTGCCAGCCATCTGACCAGGGCAAGAGCAAACTCTAGAATGTGCAGCTGCCTCCGTGCCCCCACCCACCTTCTCTCTGTGGACTCTGTTTCCTTGAGATAAGAGACAGGACAGTTTTTAAGGCCTTAACTTATTGCCCTCTCAGACTGCTGATTCTGAACAAAGCCTGACTTACAGATTTAAGTCCTGCCTCTGCCCATTGACTTCTGTGGTATCAGATGTCATGAGCCCTAGTCTTCAGGTTCTGTATTCTGGAGACTTCTGGGAGGGCTCTGGAACTCCCCAAATAGTTACTGAGTTAGCAGAGAGTCCTGACCAGTACCTGGACTTGGAGTTTCTGGCGTTCTAGAAGTTACCCAATGATTTCCCTTGGGGACTTTCCCTTCCTGTACCATGTGACACTTGACATGGTTTTCTCCTGATAAGTTGAATTATGACACTTTCTAGTTGGTTCCTTGGGTATGACTTATGGTTTAAAAGTCTTTTCTGTCTGTTCTCTTCCCTGGCTTATGGCCTGTGTGGCCTCCACTATAAAAATCCCTTTCTGTACTCTGGTTTATTTCGGAGCTCTGTTAAAATGGATGGTGCAACCTCCCTTCCTGGGGACAGTCCCTTGAGGCATGTCCTGGCTAAACTGACCATTATGGTTATGCTGCCATTAAAACAAAAACAGCTCCTTCTATCCTCCCATTCCCCCAGTTCTTCAGGGGAGCAGATTCCTTTTGTGCCACACAGGCAGGAAATATGGGATTAACAAAAAAAGTGTTGTTTTTCTCCCTCAGCTCACATATGTATGTCTGTGTAGTTGGCTGTGTGCATGCAGATAGGTACAGACACACACACACACACACACACACACACACACAGAGTGCACCACTAGGGAGTCCTAAGGCTGGGATAAAGATACCTCCATCTGTCTTTCTCCACATTATGTTTCCAGGCAGGATCTCTTGTAGAGCCTGGAACTCACCAATTCCGGCTAAGGCTAACCACCCAGTGTGGTAAACTCCAGCTCCTGATGAAATGTAACATTTTATATCTCTCAGGCTTTTGTGAAATGAAGAAAACATATGAAAAAGCGTCTTTTTTAAAAATCCAAGCAACTGCCAAGCAGTGGTGGCACACGCCTTTAATCCCAGCACTTGGGAGGCAGAGGCAGGCAGATTTCTGAGTTCAAGGCCAGCCTGGTCTACAGAATGAGTTCCAGGACAGACAGGGCTACACAGAGAAACCCTGTCTCAAAAAAAAATCCAAGCAACAATAAAGTTTGCCTAAAACTTGAAACAGATAAGAAATGTATAGCTTAACAATGGGCGGACAGATAACCTTAATTCGTTATAGTGTGACGTGAATGTTCTTGGATCCCACTTGCATTGGGTCTCTGCTATTTCAGACAGAAATGTTTCAGAGATGTTCACACCAAGTCATAACTGATGTTGTGTATGGTGTGTTCCGATGTGCATAGCCATGTACCGTAGAATCCCTCACTGGTAGTAAACGATGCTGAGAATGGGCTGAGGGCACAGTGGCAGAATGACAGCTTGCCAATAATACAGAGCTTATAGATATTAGGACCAAGGGACAGGAGGGACTAATATGGGCATGTTCTGTATTACAGAGACCCAATTGTACTCCATATTGAAAAAGTCATCTGTAATATATGTTATCTCTAGGTTAGCATCTACACAGTGTTATCTACACAGTCAGTTTGTTCTGAGATAACCATTCCCCAGTCCAAAAGTTCCTGGAGGAGAACAAGGTTGGTACCAGCCAAAAAGATAACTATAGACTCACTTCAAACATCCATAGAACAAGGAAAGAGCACAAGGGATATGGCTGACTGACTACCTGACCAAGGCAAGACATAGCTCTAAACAATCAATTGCCTCTACCTGCCCGCCATCGTCCACCTTTTCCCTGTATGCTCTGATAGCTCCAGGTGAGAGCCACACCTTTATATTGCTTCGATAAAGCACCATGGTCAAGGTAACTTAGAAAACATTCAATTGGGCTTTATGGTTTTAGAGGGTTAGAGTCCATAATGACCGAGTGGCGGAATGACCACACAGAGGCTGGAACAGCTGGAGACTCACAGCTCACACCCTGAGCAAGAGGCAGAAAGCCACTTGGAATGGCACAAGTCTTTCCAAAGTTCAAAGCCTGTCCTCCCTGATACATTTTGTGGGTGTCTCTGCAACCTTCTTAGTGATGAGACAAGCTTTATGAGGCAAAAAGGCAGTTGGTTCAGTTCAACTAGACTTCGTAGCAGGTGATGGTTCAAATTTTTGAAGTCTGATCCTCAATTGTTGATTTAGGCATATTTAAGCACAGTGCAATGTGGTGAAGTGCACAACAATGCATATGTAAATCCCCTTGAACAAAGTGCAGATTAGAAATGAATACATAGAACTCTTTGTAAAGTTCATTAAGATAGGTTATGAGAAAAACAAATTTATGATAAGATTCTGGAAAGGATCCACTGAAAATCTCCAGCCACACAGACAATGCAAAGGTTATCAGGCTAGTGAGAGCATATCTGTTCCATCCTTCTGGGCAGAGAACAGGTTTTGCCTTCCTTCCCTTCAAGGAACAACCCTGTGTGCTTAACATCTAAATTGCCCCAGCACAGTGGTTCTTAACCTTCCTAACGCTACAGCCTTTAATATAGCACCTCATGTTGTAGTGATCCCCAACTATAAAATTAGAAAACTATCAAACCACTACTGCATTTTTTAGGATATTAACCTGCTGCCTTCTCAATGTTGCTGCCTCTGCAAAGTGCAGCAAAAGATTCAACCCCTGTCTGCTCACTGCCTTCTGTGGGAACAGGCCTCGTGAGCTCTATCTAGTAGATTACATTTAGCTGTTAGAATTAGATGTAGGTGGGGTAGGAGCTGGGAGATGGCTCAGTCAGTAAAGTGCTTGAGGCTACAGGATGAAGACCTTCATTCAGATCCCCACACATACATAAACACTGCAGTGCATGTCTGTAACCCCTGAGGGTGTAGAGACGTGGAGACAGGTGTGTCCTGGGTGCCTGCTGGCCAAGCAGGATATCAAAATAGCAAGCTGCAGGTTCTGTGAGAAGAGACTGTCTCCAAAAATAAAGTGTAGAATATTAGAGGAAGGTGTCTGAGGTCAGCCTGCAGTTCTGCATGTGCACACACATGGGCGTGCACCCAACCATCCCCCTGCAACCCATACACACGCCCCCCAAAATCCCAGACATGAAGGTGGGGAGCACCTCAGTGATAGAGCCTAACATGCACAAGATCCTGGGTTTGATTATCAATGTTAAAGAAAAAATAGATTAATTTAATCATTCTGTTGTCTATAGAACTAAGCATTTGAAAGAAGGAGGTTTTAGGGAGCAGAAGCTGAGGAGGCCACGCTAGTCTATGATTTCAGCTGCTCCTGTGGCCTGAGAGTTCTCCTCAACTTGGGCAAATCCACCTCTTCTAGATTGAGATCATCTGGCATATGGGTCATGAGAACCGCCTGTCCCTGTGACAGTAGCATTGTCACCTGTGCCTGACATGGTGTTCTAGAACCATGACTCCCAGCAGCCAGACCTCCCACAGCCTCACAGGAGATTAACTACCAAACTAAGTAGAACAAGATGCTTTTCTTTTCTTCTTCCTTTTTTTTGTTTTTGTTTTCAGTTTTGCTTTGTTTTGTTTTTGAGACAGGGTTTCTCTGTGTAGCCCTGGCTATCCTGGGACTCACTCTGTAGACCAGGCTGGCTTCGAACTCAGAAATCCCCTGCCTCTGCCTCCCAAGGTGCTGGGATTAAAGGCATGTGCCACTACTGCCCGGCAATGCGTTTCAAGATTTCTATCATGTGTCTACAGAAAGCCAAACTTCCAAGCCAAGGTGGTGGTGGTATATACCTATAATTTAAGTATTTGGAAGACTGAGGCATGGGGATCCTGAGTTTAAAGGTCAGCCTGGGCTACATAGGGAATTACAGCCTGGGCTACATAGGGAATTACAGGTCAAAGTCAGATCCATAACAAGATCCTGTCTCAAAAAAAAACCCAAAAGATTCACTTGCCCCAGGGCTTTTGGAAACCTAGAAATTAAATACTGATAATAAAGGGTGTTGGGGCTGAAGAAATTGCTCTGTGGTAAGAACAGTGTGTGGAAAAGTAAGAGGATCTGAGTTCAAATCTAAGTAAAATTTAGGCAAGGCTGCATGTGCCTATAACCCCAGTGTTGGAGGTCGAAAGAGGAAGGTCCCAAGAGCTCACTGGCCAGCCAGCCTAGCTAGAAATGGCTAGCTTCCGGCTCAGTGAGACCTTGTCTAAAGAACCAGAGAATGAGAGACAATGACACCCAGCTTCCTCCTTCGGCCTCCACATGAGCACATGAATCTGAACACATGTATGCATAGCCCGCGCGTGCGCAGGCGCGCGCGTACACACACACACACACATCAAATAAAACTTTAAAATGTTAAGCTAAGCTCTTCCTGTTCTCCACCCTGGCGCAAGATCAAGGCGAAAAGGAGAACCCCATGCGGGAACTGCGCATCCGCAAGCTCTGCCTCAATATCTGCATGGGGGAGAGCGGAGACAGACTGACCCGGGCGGCCAAGGTGTTGGAGCAGCTCACAGGCCAGACCCCTGTGTTTTCCAAAGCTAGATACACTGTCAGGTCCTTTGGCATCTGGAGGAATGAGAAGATTGCTGTTCACTGCACAGTCCGTGGCGCCAAGGCAGAGGAAATTCTGGAGAAAGGCCTGAAGGTGCGGGAGTATGAATTACGGAAAAACAACTTCTCAGATACTGGAAACTTCGGTTTTGGAATTCAGGAACACATTGATCTGGGCATCAAATACGACCCAAGCATTGGGATCTACGGCCTGGACTTCTGTGTGGTGCTGGGTAGGCCAGGTTTCAGCATCGCAGACAAGAAGTGCAGAACAGGCTGCATTGGGGCCAAACACAGAATCAGCAAAGAGGAGGCCATGCGCTGGTTCCAGCAGAAGTATGATGGGATCATCCTTCCTGGAAAAGAAATTCTATCCAAAAGGCCAATACAATTTTCTCAGAAAAAAAAATGTTAAGCTAAAATCATTAGAGAATTACATGATTGGGTATTGATACAGGTTTGGAAAGCAATGTATCAATTTTTTATCAATATATTCACCTTTCCTACAATATAACCAGAAGCATGTATTGAGAAAAACAGTAGCACCTTTGATGGCTTTGGGGGTGCTGGGCATGTTGTTTGTTTTTGAGACACAAGATGTCGCTTGAGCTAGTCTTCAGCTCTCTGTCTAGCTATGGTGGCCTTGCCTCGGCAGTCTTCTTACCGCCTCCTTCCTGGATTAGAGGTGTGTGTGTACCACCATGCCCTGATTTGAGATGTTTATGACCCAGGCCATGTGGGGGCTAGGCAAGTGCTATACAACTGAGCTACATCTCCAGTTCTTTGTTGATTTTTAAAATGAATGTTTAAACATTTGTTTGTTTGTGGTGTGTTTGTGTGTGTGTGTCTGTGTGTGTGCATGAGTACATGTGTGAGTGTGCATGCCCTGGTGTGAAGAGAGCAGAGAAAAACTGCAGAAGTCACTTATTAACCATGTGGGACTCAGGGACTGAACTTAAGCGCATTGGGCTTGGTAACAAGCACCTTTATCCACTGAGCATTTCACCAGCCTCCCAGCTTTTAGCATGATTGAGATTTTATTTAAAATCTTTGCTTTATCTAGAATTTACTTTGACATAAATCTCTTCAATGTCATTTCCCTTTTAAAAATGAAATCTATGGCTGGGCAATGGTGGCACATGCCTTTAATTCCAGCACTTGGGAGGCAGAGGCAGGCAGATTTCTGAGTTCGAGGCCAGCCAGATCTACAGAGTGAGTTCCAGGACAGCTGGAGCTACACAGAGAAACCCTGTCTCAAAAAAAAAAAAAAAGAAATCTATGATTTTTTTTTCTCTTGTAAGATTCATACCAAAGGATCATCATTATGTTGGGGTTTTGGTTTTGGTTTTGGTTTTGGTTTTGGTTTTTTGGTTTTTTGGAGACAGGGTTTCTCTGTATAGCCCTGGCTGTCCTAGAACTCACTCTGTAGACCAGGCTGGCCTCAAACTCAGAAATCCGCCTGCCTCTGCCTCCCAGAGTGCTGGGATTACAGGCATGCACCACCACTGCCTGGCTCATTATGTTTTTAGAATGTTCTGGGGAGCCACAAGGAGGGAGCCATGGCTGGAGTATGGTGTGCACGAGTGTGTGTGTGTGCGCATGCACACGCAAGCACATGTGTTGGGGAGCAGTTACAAGTTAAATAACAGATTCTCCAAAGACCATGAATCATCTGGGAATAACTCTGCAATAGGGATTTCAGGCCAGTGTAAATGATATGAGAATTAAGGAGGCTGAAGCAAAGGGGAGGAAACATACACGACACTACGTATGTCTTAAAAATAATCCTCACCCACAGGGACTGACCAAGCAGCACTGGCCCATGGTGGGATGGACAGTTGTTACCATGTCTGTGCCAGGCTGTAGTCCTGTCAGTCTTGTGGTATGATTACTCTTCCCTCCTCCATCTGCTTGCTTTGAGACAAGGACTCACTTCACTATGCAGCCCAGACCTGGAACTCACTATCCAGCCTCAGTTTATCTCAGATTGGAGACAATCTTTCGGCCTCAGCCTCCCCAGTGCTAGGAATGTAACTCTGGTAGTAGAGCACTTGGCTAGCATGTATATAAAGCCCAGGTCTGATCACTAGGCCACACACACACATAACAACTTATAGAAAATACTATATAATTAATAATAATGGCAATTAATAAATAATGACAGTGCTGTGGCTACAAAGAAACAAAGCTGTAAGGACCAATGAGCTCACATGAGGAGGACACATCCTGGAGCCACGAAGGGAGTGTCTGGGATGTTCTGTACAAGGCAGAGCTCAAGCTGAGCCTGTTTGTCCCATCCGAAGAATTACTATATTAGAACGAGACAATTTAATAAAGCATATGAAGTCTTATTCCAATTCAAACCACTTTCTTTGTGATCTCATTTTGCTTTTTTGAGTGAAGCAGCAGATAGCATATATTACTTGCTAGGATAGTTTTAACATCATTGGAAAGAACAGCCAGCCAGGGCCATGTGCGTGGCCTACGAACAGCCCAGCAGTTTCTGTTAAAGTAGCCGAGAAGATGTAAGCTTGTGCTGTCCTGGACAAGGCGTTCTTACCCTTCCGGCCTGGCCTGGCCTAGCATCTGAGTCTGCAGGGCAGTGCACCAGTGGCAGCTGGGGAAGTCAGCTGGCTGATGCAAACCAGGGTGGTTCAAGCATCACCAGGTGCCTTTCCCAGAGGCACTCCTCAGGATGTATCCAGAACTTTCCTAATTAGGTTGGAGTAAAACCAAGGCATCCAATGGAAACAAAGTTCTTCACAAAATTCCTAAACCTCTCTGCAAGGATACCTTTTTAAAGCATTTGCCCCCAAACGTCAGCCTCCAATAAACTGGACTCACAGAACTGGATGCTTAAATGTATAGTATATTTTTCTTCCCCAATCAAAAAGGATTTCATTTGGTTTGCATCTCTCTCTCTCTCTCTCTCTCTCTCTCTCTCTCTCTCTCTCTCTCTCTCTCCATCTACCTCTCTATCTCTCTATCTCTATATATATCTATTTATCTTTTGAAACAAGACCAAATTCTTGAGAACGAACCAACTTGGAATTCACTATGTAGTCCAGATTAGCCTTAAACCCAAGTCACCCTTCATTTCCCAGCAGCCCCGGTGCTGGGATTACAGGTGTGGACCACTATACTCAGTTAAGAGTTTTCTTGTTCCTGTTTTGTTGTTGTTTGAGACAGCCTTGTGAAGATCAGGCTGGCCTCAAGTTTCCTAGGTAGCTGAGGCTTCCCCTTGAACTCCTGAGCCTCCTGTCTCCATCTCTCAAGTGCTGGCATCCTGGCCTGTGCTTCCACACCTGACTAAGGATTTCTTTATTAGAGTTCTCATACTGCTACACTATCTCAGCACTGAAGCCTACCGGCCTTTAACAGGTGAGCAAGAGGCAGAGCTGAGCCTTCAAAAGCCAAGAGAAGCAAGCAGGCCCTGGCCCAGGCTGCTGTGGTTAATCTGTGGGAAGGACAGCAGCAGTCAGGTGGTGGGTGTCCACAGCAGGGTGTCACTGTGCATAGGAAGTGGCTGGTTGTATTCTTGGTGCTTAGCCTAATCCCTCACTCTTGTCCTCCTTGGAGCTGAGCTTATGGGATGAGAGGGTGGGGCACGTGCTGGTCTGTGATTCTCACTTCTCCATTCTTAGGGTCAATATTCTCTGCCCACCAAGCTGAAAGGGGAACAGGAATGTTTTAGGGGCCGTCCCATCTTTCCTGGGTGAGGGAGAGAATGTCTCTGGGTCACTTCTCTGTCTCAGGTTCCCCTTCCAGAGGCTTCTCTATCAGTGGAGGACACAACTGGCAAGGAAGCCCACCAGGCAGCCAAGATGAAATGCCTTGAAGGTATTACTAAGTGGGCTGGGGTCTATAGAAAATGTCCAGAGGTTCACAGACAAAAGGGATGCAACAGTGCAGTTAAGAAGCGGGGCTCGACTCTTGAGAGGCAGAGGCAGGCGGATTTCTGAGTTCGAGGCCAGCCTGGTCTACAGAGTGAGTTCCAGGACAGCCAGGGCTATACAGAGAAACCCTGTTTCGAAAAAACCAAATCCAAGAAGCCAAAAAAAAAAAAAAAAGGAAAAAAAGAAAAAAAGAAGAAGCGGGGCTCACTCACTGTGAAAGCTCTTCCACTTGCTACTGAGATAGGTTTCTCTGGGATTTTATTTTCCTTGTCCCCGTAGGAAACTTATCTGTCATGCTCCTGACTGCTCTGCACGACTTTCCAGCAGACGTGCAATGTGAAGTATCCAATGTGGGGTTAAACGACACTGTTGGGCCAGCTGAGACTAGTTCATTTAAAGAGGCAGCAGAAGGGCTTGTTGGATTAGGAGGAGCAGGTGGGGAAAGAAGTGTATGGTATCCATTCAGACCACTGAAGTGGTATGCGCAAGTGAAGGTGTGTGGTACCTGTCAGGTGCTGCTGGTGTGGGTCAGATGGGATTGTCCTGGGAGCAGTGCAGCTAAGACCAGCACAGAGGTCTGGTACTGGAGATAGCTTCTGAAGAGAGTTTCTGTTGAGTGTCAGCCTGTCTAGACAAGAGTTCTCTCACCAATGTCTCCACCCTCTTCCAGGTCTGCACTTACAGCAGAGGCCAAGCAAATTCTCTGTCCCCTTGGCTCCTGAAGAAGGCTTAGCATGTGCCTTGCAACTGGAGGAAGAAGAGAAGGAGAATAAAGAGGAATTTGTGTGTTCAGCTCAGGCTCCAGAAGTGAAGGAGGAAGGGAATGACCTTGGGGATCCAGCCATAGTGCGTGCCATCCAAAATATCCAACTACCACAGCAGGTGGGGATAGCAAGAGCAGTCCCAAGCCTAGACCTCAGCAGACAGCGGCTCAGTGCTGCTCGTTGCCTCTACTTCTCCTTCTTCTCCTCCTCCTTCTTCTTTTGTTTTTGTTCTTTTGGATTTGGTTTTTTCGAGACAGGGTTTCTCTGTATAGTCCTGGCTGTCCTGGAACTCACTCTGTAGACCAGACTGGCCTTGAACTCAGAAAGCCACCTGCCTCTGCCTCCCAGAGTGCTGGGATTACAGGTGTGCGCCACCACCGCCCGGCTGTTGCCTCTACTTCTTAAGACCCATTTGGAATTAACATGCTTTATCCAAGGTATGACACTGAGTTAGGGCTTTTTTCTCCCCTCTTTCCTCTTGCTTCCCAGGTTAAGTTTCTGCAGTTGTCTTTTATCTAAAATCAGATCCTAAACCAGGTATAATAGTACACACCTGCAATCCTAGTACTAAGACTCCTGAGGCAGAAGCATAAGGATTAGTCTGGATTAGATAGAGAGACCCATTCACAGACAGACGGACAGACAAGATGAATATACAGGGCAGACAGGGCAGACAATCAGATAAATAGACAGGGCCGATGGACAATAGGAAAGGCGGAACCACACTGAACTAGACAGATGGATGGACAGATGGACAGGACAGATACACACACGCTCCAAAGCAAAATTCCCCAAGACTGGGGCGATGTCCTGGTGGTAAAGCCCTTGCCTTGTAAATGTCAGGACCTGAGTTCAGATCCCCAGAACATGTGTGGAAGCCTGGATCCAGCAGTGAGTGCCTGTAACCTCAGCCACTGCAAGATGGGAGGCAGAGACAGAAAGGTCCTTAGGAACTTAGGGCAGCTCGCTCAGCCTCTGTGCAAAGCTCCAGGCAATGAGAAAAGGAAAAGATGGAAAGAGCCCTGTAGACCAACATCAGAGGTTATCTGTGTACGCCATGTCCATGCATGATGTATAGCTACACACGCGTGTGGACACAATGCCAGCAGGACCATAGATAGAGTCCTGTGTCTCCTATAGGCAGTAGCAATGCTATTGATGAGTCACCTTTGTCTCAGCCCCTGTGTCTGTCTCAGCAGCCATTCCTAGCATTCTCCCTTAAACTCACATGAGCAGTGGAGAAAGACAAGGCCTTCCCAGTGTACGTGAGGGGACCTTACCCTCCTGCAACCTATTCCTAAACTGTTAGTCGTCTTCTCAGGAAGGAGGAGGGTCCTGGCCTTTTTAGCCCTGAGGATAAAGGAGAAGGCCATGCTGTTACTCCCTGGCTGATCCACCTTGTTCCTATGGAAACAAAAGGAAAAGACAATGTCGTGTGGGGGTGGGGCTAGGAGGGGGGTACACTTGAATTTGGCAGTTCTTCCTTTCTGTTCCAGAGAGGGCTGCACAGTTCCCCCAGAGTCAAGGCCTCTGGTACCTTAGGGATGTCACCAGCCTCCTTGCATTTTCTGTGGCGGGTGAGTCTGCTCTAGTCTCCATCCAGTGAGGAGGTGATTGGGTGATGTAGAGCATTCCACTCCTGAAGTACTGAGTGTCCCTTGCTTCCATTTATGTTGTCTTCCCCTTCTTCTTGCTCTTGAGATAAAGAACCCCAAGAGAGGCGTCGGTATGGGGTGGGCAGCCACATCATGGAGAAGAGCTTGGTGTGTGTCAGGTGGTGCAGGATGCCCTCAATATATGCTACTAGAGGAGACATCCTTGATCCAGAATTATAAAACATCTCAGCAGATGATCAGCATTGACTCAGGGCAGTAAGACACCTGCCATCCACTAATTACTTAACAGTGTGGAAAACAAAACAAAACAAAGGAAGAGCAGGAAATCCTGTAGGGAAAGCTGTAAGGTAACTAAGCTCTGTTGGGTTTGCCTCAGTGGCTGAAATCAGAACACAAACTGTCCTCCCCCCCCCCATCCCAGTGTTTGTAAGTCAAACACTGAAAGGTACCTCTTAAGAAGTAGCCAACTGAGGACTGGAGAGATAGCTCATCAGGTAAGACTATTCTTCTGAAGGTGATGAGTTCAAATCCCAGCACCCGCATGGTGGCTCACAACCATCTGTAAAGAGATGCCCTCTTATGGTATCTGAAGATAGCTACAGTGTACTTACATATAATAAGTAAATACTTATAATAAATAAATCTTAAAAGAAAAAAAAGTAGCAAACCTACAACAAAAAGCAGGAAACAGTCCCCAACGAAGCAAAACACTGGCTGAAATTATTGAGGGAAAGAAGCAGGTGAGGAACAAGTGTTCTCTGGACTATCTATTGCCAATTCCTTTTCAGTCTGTGTTTCCAAGAGCCAGTTCTCCAGCCCATCATTTTGGACCTCAACAGCCTTCGCCAGATCCTTTTCTGTTCTACAGCCCACTGACTCCATGGCCCCCCAAACTCAGGTACCGGTGACAGGCTGCATTATCAGGGCAAGCTGAGTTCTTCCTATAGTTTATAAGACATACTGGCCAAGGACCTGCTCTATCACCTTTTACCAGTTGCCACAGAAAAAACACAGAAATTTACTAACAAAAATCAGAAGCATACTGGGGTCTCTGTTCCCTCACAGATGAATAAACAGCTGACTTTGGGAAATTAAAGGAGTGAGGTCAGCTAACCTGACAGAGAACTGCTAATCAAGCCAAAGGTTGTCTATTGTGCCTAAATTGTCTGCAGCCGGATTATAGAAAAACATATCTTGGGATGGGGAAATGAGGACTGTGGAGTTTTCTGCTTTTTGATGTGGGGGAGGCATGTGTACAGGGCTGCCTTAGATGATCCTTGGTGCTTATCCAGTCTGGATGGATGGGGGTTGGGGTTCAGAGCAGCAGACTTTCACTCTGCTGGCTTCCTTTTAGCCTTCCCAGTCACCTGACCCAGCTCCACCCTCAGCACCAGCAGATCCTGCAGCAACAGCAGCGGAGGAGTCCAACAGCAAGGTAAAACCTGGATGAGCAGCAGGGTTGAGGGGAACCCGTCTGCATGTATACTGGGTATTTCCTTGTGATGAGCCCTCTTCCCCCAAACCACTGCATAAGCAGTGCCCAGCACTGTTACCCAACACTGCACCTGTTCCAGTCCTTCCAAGAACACTTCACTGCCCATTCACCTCTCCTTGGGAAGCCACTATGGTAGGGCTGGCCTAAAAGGATGTTTCTGCTGGCTAGAAGTGTCCCCACCCAGAAGCCTTGGTCTCGTGAGTCGGATACCTATGCTAACCTCATGACCCGGAAAGAGAAGGACTGGGTGATAAGAGTGCAGATGGTTCAGCTGCAGAGCGAGAACCCCCGTCTGGATGATTACTACTACCAGGTGGGCTCCGGCCCCTAGTCCCAGCTTTTGACCTTGGCCTTCTCAGACTTTCTCCCCAACCCATAGAGGCCGCATCTGTTTAGGTGCTGGCACAGGTACTCCATGAGAGACTCCATCTTTCTAAGTTAGTATCCCAAGTTCCTTCCCTTCTAGTCTCCTACACTTTGGTCAAATGAGGTAATTTACTGTCTTCTAAATAACCAAGATTTGTCTCCATCCTTTGATATGTTTCCTTACCTACCCTGGGAATGTAGGCTTGTCCACCTCTGTACACTTTTTTGAGCCTTAGAAATACCTTCTAAGTGCCCGCACACTTTGCCTATTCTCAGAAGTACTATCAGAAGCTAGGGAAGAGACAGGCAGACAAAGAGCTGCTTGGACAGAGGAACAGGGATGAGTCTCTCAAGTTGGTCACGCCTTACATCCAGAAGTCGGAAGTTTATGAGTCAGGTATGGCCAGGCTGTTGGCTTGGGCTGGGTAATCTGGGCGGGGAGGGTGGGTGCACCTATGGGAAAGCATGCGCCTTCCGGCTCTCTTTATACAGTGGTACGGATTGAGGGTTCCCTGGGCCAGGTAGCTGTATCAACATGTTTTAGCCCTCGCCGAGCTATTGATGCTGTATCTCACGGAACTCAAGAGCAGGTAGGAGCATGTGATCATCCCAGAATTTTTTCTGGCCCCCTTCCCTTTCCATTGTCCAGAACACATTCATGTTTGGGTTTAAATCGTGATATGAGGAAGCAATGTGGTCAGAGTCTGTCTAGCCTTTTCCAGCTGCATTGATGGTGTGGCTGATGGCCAGGGCCTCTCTGCCTAGGATACAGGAGCCGCAAGCAGCCAGAGGCTTCGGGTATTATCCCAGATTGAGAAGGTGAGCTAAGCTCACAGGGAGGTGCTCTTGACCAAATTCTCAAGGACAGGATATTGCTCAATTAATTCCCACCTCCCACTGTCGAATTTCCAGATGTTCCTTCAGTTACTAAAAATAGAGGAGGGCCAGAATGATGGGCTCCCACAACTCTACCACTCACGGGAACAGATCAACCAGGTTGAGAAGCTCTTTCAGGCCTTAAAGACCCAGGAGCAGAGCAACCTGGAGTGAGTAAAATAGTCCCACCTCAGCCTCAGAAGAGAAGGACCAGCAGGCCTTGGCCTTGCTGCTGGCGTGAAGCTTCCTTTCCTGGCACAACTCTCCAAACGCTCTCCTCTCTCCCTTACAGGGAGGCAGCAGATAACCTTCTGCAGGTGCTGTCTGTGAGGAAAGGGAAAGTTTTGGTGGCTCGGCTGCTCCCCTTCCTGCTCCCGGATCAAGCCATTAGCCTCCTCCTGTCTATCACCTGCCATCTGCCCCTCCTGATCCAGAGGGACATGGCTGACCAGGTGCTGTGGCAATAAGTAGCAAAGCAGATGTGGATGAGTTTGGGATCTGCCCACCCCTCCACTCCCTCCCACCTTCCCTCCCTCCCTAGTGATGTAGTGCAGTGCTGCCCGCCCCTAAATAAAGACGTTACAGAACAACCATAGGAACAGCAGACCGTCTGCAGCTATGACAAGCAAAGAAAAGCAGCTGCGTGGCTACACAGGAACGACGGTGCTCTGAGTTTGAGAGGAGATAAGGGTCCTCTGATGGGGAGGGGGTCCCATGTCTATGTCCTAAAGAAAGCCCCTGTAAAGTAATAGGTCAGTACTTCAGGACGATTAGGAAGAGAGAGTTATCAGAGACATTCGCTCTGGCAAGGAACCTGACCAAGAAGATGCCTAAAGCTGGTGGGACAGGAAAGGGAGTGGAGACAACCTAGGAGGAGATGGAGATAGCAGAGTTGGGGGAGATCCTTACTGATCTTCTTGCAGGGTCTACACATGCTATTCAGACCTCTGGGGAAATACATCAGTCACTTGACCTTCCATCAGCTCCTCCATGCACTGCAAGGTCTAATGTTGCTATCGTCGGGCTCCTCAGAGCGGCCTATCTCTGTGGTACTTCAGAATCAGGTAATATACTTGGGACGCCTTTCCTTCCACAGATGGCTTTTTGTTTGTTTTGATATTCTTGAGATAGGGTCTCATTTAGTTCAGCCTGGCCTAGGGATCTCCATGTAACCACGGACAACCTTGAACTGCTAATCTTTAGCCTTTAACATGTGCATGTTGGCCTGTGTCGCCATGACCGGCCTCCCATAGGTGACTTTCAGGTGGCGCCACTGCAAAGAGATTATCAAGAGGATGGTCTCATTTCTACACAGCACGAGCAGTCCTCGGCAGCGCTTCTCTATGTCTACTGAGACCTGGGCATGGTATAGTCCTAGTACTCAGGAGGTTGAGGCAGGGGAATCATGAGTTAAGGAGCAGCTTAGTTGCATTGCAAGTGTTAGGGCGATCTAAACCTGTCTCCAAAACGGACAGCCTCCGTGTGAGCACAGGATTGTCCGCAGAGAGCTTAGTAAATACCGGGTCCTTGCGCGGTAGTGTGTGTGTGTGTGTGGGGGGGGGGTTATCTGCTTTTCCCCACTTCCTCTCCTCCCTCTCTCTCTCTCTCCTCTCTCCCTCTTTTCTCTCCCCCACCCTCTCTCCCTTTGTCCCCCCCTCTCTTCACCCCTCCCCTTTTCTTCTTTCTTCCTGTACTGTCTGGCACTACAGTTCATGAACATGTGGTGAGGCTTGTGGGGAATGCCATGGAGGAAATGGCATGCAGTACAGGGGTCCCCACCTCATTTACCTCATTTGGTGGAGTGTTTGTGAGGCATGCATCAAGTTCTGGGTTTGATCTCCAGCATCACCCAAATTACGTGTGGTGGTTCCTACTCGTAAAGGAAAGTAGAAGCAAAGGGTATCAGAATTTCAAGGTCTTTAGGGTGAGTTCAGGGCTAGCCTGGACTACCTGAGACCTGTGGGGGAGGTACATCTTTTCTGATGGGCTCCCCGTGGCTGCAGGTGGTGTGAGCTTCCACACTGGAAGTATCCAAACTTTTTATTGTGAACCCTTTAGAGGGGGTGGGGTTGGGGTAAGAAAAAGGGAAAGATATCCCACATGTCTATAAGATTAGGTCCTAACTAAAGGAAAGACAGTCTTTTTTTTTTTTTCTTTGTGCTGAGCATTCAAACAAGGCTGGTGTCTACTCAGCACTTTCTATACCACTGGACTCCACCCCAGTCCACAACAGCAAGTTTAACTATGCCACTCTAGATTTGACAGTCTCTGTCAGCCTCTAGGGCATTCTCTTGTGCACTCTTGTATGCTTAAAGTGGTACTTCTGAAAGTATGGCCCACAGACCACCTGCACCAGAGTCCAGGCTGCTCATTCACTGACTACCCCCACTTGTCAGCTCTCATGGAAAGTTCAGGGCGGTGGTCCCTTGGGTCAGGGTTCTTTGTTTAGCTGTAAGAACTGGCAGCTCTGGCATACTGCTCTCCGTCTGTACACTGGCGTCTGTCTTGGAGTAGGAGGAAGAAAGCAAAGCCAGAGAAGCACAAAATGCTGTAGAACTCATTTTGTCTTGAACTGTCTTTCACTTGTAGTTTGGGATATCTCTGCTGTATGCCTTGCTGAGTCATGGAGAGCAGTTGGTATCCCTAGATTCTTCCCTCCGGTCCAGCAGCGACTGCACAGCTTGGTAAGATCATAAAGGCCTTGTCAATACATTCCAATACCCTGGGTGTGTCGGAACCCTGTGCAAGACTTCCTGAAGAATATATTCAAGTACCAGAGAGGAAGTTGGGCAGAACTGAATCTTCTCGTGCCCTACATAGTGTCCTATATTAGAATGTTGGTTTCCCACAGGGGACAGGGTCACAGTAATTAAAGAAAATACATTTAGAGTCAAACAGACCTGTCTATTGCAACATAACTTTGACATACTTCACTTCTTAGTCTGCTTCTTCAACTGGGAGTAGTACTATTAATTCCTTAGAGTTAAAATCAAATAGGAAGGAGGATAGATAGGCATCATCAAATACATACCATATGTATAGATGTTACCTCGCAGTTGCTGTCTGGGATGGGATCCGTGCCTGCAGTGGTGGGAAAGGAATAACAGACTTTGCCTGCATATCAGTTTCCTGCGTAGATATAAAGGCTCTGCTGGGCTTCTCTTTTCTGTCCCTTAGGACAGACTTGGTGATTCTGATTGCTTGGGAGATAGCTCAGTTGCCTGCAGCATCTTTGGCAGAACCTCTAGCCTTCCCCAGGAATCTGCTTCCCCTGTTCTGCCATCACATGGACAAACAATTAGTTCAGCAGCTGGAAGCCAGAATGGAGTAAGTGCTTATAGAAACAAAGTCTAGTCTTTATCAAGCCCAGTCCGGGTCTGTGTATCAAATCTCCTATAAACTATAATCATGGAAAATAAGGAGCTTTAGACATAGTTCTATGAGCCAGGCATGGTAGTACATACCTTTGGTCACTTAGGGTCAGAAGTGAGTTCCATGCCAGCCAAGACTACATAGTGAGAGTAGTGAGATATGAGACTCTGTTTCAAAAACAACAACAACAACCAAACAAAAACAAAGTTCTTGCGTGAGTGAGATGGCTCAGCAGGTAGACTCATATCATGGAAGGACACAAGTGACTCCTGCAAGTTGTCCTGTGACCTCCGAAGGTTCACTGTGGAGTGTGTGTGTGTGTGTGTGTGTGTGTGTGTGTGTGTGTGTAAAAATGTAATAAAAAATCTAAACGTTGCTCTAAATATTCAGGTATTTACTGAGAAACCCAATCTGGACTCATTAGGGTCCTGTGGTCTGTTCAACCACAACTTTGTATTTATTCCCAGTTTTTGATCATTTGTAGGTGCTATTTCAGAGCTGTAATCTGAAAAGTTGAATAACAATTCATTCAAACAACAGTTGAGAGACTATTCCAGGTTATAAGAGAAATAAGAGAACATCTCTGTCCTCAGAATTTACCTGCTGTTAGAATGAGCCACGCATGAATTAAACCATAAATATTTGTAAAATGGAATTGTGTTTTCAGTTAACTCTTGCTCTTTGCAGGCTTGCCTGTATCTACTGATGTAGTAATGTGAGAAGTTGAAATATCAAAAATGAAACCCCAGTGACACAATTGAGGCCATTTCCTATACTTTGTTGTGCTGGAGAACCCTGCCACATTGCCATATCCTTTCTTAAAATCTAGGTGATTTGCCTAAATTTAAGGCATGACTACTTTAGGTATAATTAAAGGGATATCAAATGATATGTTGAAACTTGTTTGTAAGTTCGGAATTACAATGAAGGCCATTTTTGTGAATATGTCAAGAATATCCTTCCTAATTAGGGGGAAAGGCCTTGTTGCATTTAATAAAAGTCTAATCTGGGATGTTGCTTCGGTATTGCCAGACTTTATGTAAACCACACAGTTCAGCTAAGGCTGAGAGATTTGGGTATAAGCACCTTCTTGGCACAGGAAAATAACATGGCTTCATTTTGTCAAATGAAGTCCTGCATTCATCACGAAACACTAAAGCACCTTTTCTGAGCCAGGCTTGGCTTCAAGCAGGAAGGTGGTACATGAGTCTCTGCTGTTTCCAGGCTTACATAGAGATTGGTCAGGAATTGACATGAAATATCAATTAGTCATAAATACTATGATTTGAGAATGACCGGAGTAGAGAGAGGCTTTAGACTGAGCCAGGAAGGCATGTTAACAGGTTGCCATTAAGCCAAAATGTTCAGATTGTAGAAGTGGCTGTGTACAAAGGCGCTGTTAACTAGGTGTGGAGGCATAACCCTGTACTCCTAGTACCTGGAAGGCTGGTGAAGGGGGATCAGGAGTCTAAGGCCACTAGAGAACCTTTATCAAAGAAACAGCTTGACCAAATGCCGTTTCAATACCTCTCAGCTCGCTCCCCCTTCTCTTCTGTATCGGACTGTACTTCCGTGAGGAAAAACAGAAGAATTTGAAAGGTGAACTGCTTCATCATCTCCACTCTATATGCATCCATCTAAGTTAGAAAGAATACCGTGTGACTTCACTATCCATGTTAACCTTCTTGATTGTAACAAAGAGTCCTTGGTGGAGGACCACAAAGAATAGATTGACCTCAAAAGGAGGTCTATTGATCTGAGAAGTTGGCACCCCCAAATCCTGCGGCTGGGTACTCAAGGGTACAAGAAAACTCACCTCAAAAGGTCTGAAAATCAGTTTTTGTAGTCAGGAGGAGGAAGGGCTTGGCGAATGCTATTTTTGGTAAACTGCTCTTCAAAATGACCTGATGGAGGACAATGAGTCAAGATTGTTTTTTCAAACTCTGGGATCCCCAGGCATCTGATGATGATTAGCTACTTCCCAAAACTCTGTAGGGGCAGATTTCTCAAAGCCAGGAGTGTGTGTGTGTGTGTGTGGGGGGGGGGGTCTGTTTTGAAGCCCCGTTTGTTTTTTTCTTTAGGGTAGAGGGATCTTTAGTAGTTCTAGACTGTTCAAAGAGTACTTACTACCAAGAAAACTGCACTACCGGATGCCTGTTAACCAAGCAGCACAAAAAATGAAGAGGAGCCAGCAACAGGGTTTCAATGAAGTAAGAGGCACCAGCCTCAAAATCTTTGGTGACAAGAACAGCACAGGTAGCTAAAAGGCCTCGGCAAATATTGAATTGAGCTGAGTAGGGCAGGCGTGGTTTTGTAGGACCCACCCCAAGAAAAGAAAATGACTGGCGCAGGACCGCCTCTCCGTTCACGTGAGAGTCACAAGGTCCAAACCACTGCGCAGGTCCGTGACGTATTCGGGCGTCTCTACCGGAAGGAACGCCCGGGCCAAGATGGCTGCCAAGCCAGGGCCCGGAAGTGCTGCCTCCCCCGGCAGCGCCGGGGCCATGGAGCGGGTTCTTCCCATGCTGCTGGTACGGATCCCCGCAGAGGAGACGGCGCAGCTGGGACCGCGGGCGCAGCTGCACCGAGAGCTGGAGGCCCTGGGGAGCCTGACGGCTGCGGGCAGTCTCCGCGTGCTTTCCTTGGCGCCGGGCAGTAGGGGTGGAAGCAGCTGCTGCCTCCCAGGCCCCTTCAGGCAGTAAGTTCGGCGGGACAGCTGCAGAGTGTGGGAGGAGCCTGAACTCTGAGCTGCTCGGGAGGGGAATCCTGCGTTCTCCTCTCGGTTTGTGGGAGGGAATGGACCACTGGGGAAACCCCTCAGGATCGAGCCCGGTTCCTCTCGGAACCTTCCACATCCCGAGGTGGAATGCTCACCATGTTGCAACTCACTACCTCACTTCCTGGGTGGACAGAGATGTCACACCTCGATAGCTCCTGCACACCCTGGATGGTCCCCAACACAGGTCCTTTTTAAGTCAATACAGATTGTCACCGAAAGGAGTTCAGAGTCTGTCGTCGTCTTCCTCCTCCTTCTCCAACTCCTCCTCTCCCTTCCCCCTCCTCCTCTAAAATAATGTTTTCTTGCAAACACAGCTACCCCCCCATTCCTGCTCCTGCCCCTCTTTAAACTTGTCCACTTACGCAAGTGCTCTGAGGTCACTGAACTGTATTTCAGCCCTACTTTTTCCATATTTGAATCACAGTCTCAAGATATAGCCTAATTGGCTTACAATTAACAATCGTCCTGTCGTACCCCTTCAAATGCTGAGATTACAGGCTTGTAGCTGCACACCTGGCATGTCTGCTGTTTCTTAACATGAAGCTCCCATGGGTTGAGAAGGGAGAGAGACAATTGCAATAATATACTGCTTTCCACTTTTCATAAAACAGTTTACATCATAAAGTTTAGAAGTATCCTGAGTATATGCTGACCTTTTTAAGAATGAGAAGTATTTTAGGATCAGTCTGTATGAGACTATATAGCCAACAGGCATCTCACTTTGGATTCTCCAGGTTCTGCAATAGCTCTATATACACAAGACTATTTTGCTAAATTATCAAGTATTTTAACTCCTCTTCCCCCCCCCCCCTTGGGATAAGGTCACATGGAGCTGATGCTGGCCTAGACCCAAAGATGGCTGTGAGCTCCCAACCTGCTTACCTCCACCTCTCCAGTGCTGGAATTACAAGCATGCACCCCACCTCCAGCTTTTCTGTGTTCTCATGTATGATGTGTGTTGGAGTACCTATGCATTTATTTCTGGTATATAAAAGGTAGAAATATGAACTGTCAGTCTTTCTACTAAGGACCTAATAGCCACGCCATTTAATATAAGCTGACTATTGTAGAAAAGCAAAGTTTCTAAAAGAAGTTGAAACTATCAGAGTGGTAACCTCATCTCTCTTAGCTATAGTGTTTTCAGAGTTGGACCCTATTGACTGATCTTTAGAGTCTTTCTCTGTAGCCCAGGCTGGCCCCAAACGCAATCTTCCCGGCTCAGCCACTAAAGAAAGTGATTACTATTTAGTCACCAGATCTGGCCCATGTGTATTAGTGATAGAGTCTTGCTATGTCACTAGGACTGTCCAATTCCTGGGCTCAAGAGACCCTTCTTCGGCCTTCTGAGTAGCTAAGACAATGGGTTTGTGTTGCTATGCCTGGCTTGGGCCTTTTTATTTTTGTTTTGACATGTATGGATGTGTGCATGTGTTCGTGTGTGAATGTATGCATATGTGAATGTGTGTATGTGTACCTGTGTGAATGTGTGTGCGTGTGTGAATGAGTGTGTGTTCATGTGCATGTGTACATGTGTGTGAATGTATGCATGTGTACGTGTGTATGAATGTGCTTATGTGTGAATGTGTGCACATGTACATGTGTGTGAATGTGTGCATGTGAATGTGTGCATGTGTACGTGTGTGTGAATGTGCTTGTGTGTGAATGTGTGTATGACTTGCTCACTACTGTAATAACTGCAGTTCCAGGGATCTGACACCCTCTCCTGCTCTCTGTTGGTACGGTACGCATGATGCACATATATACATGCAGGCAAACACTCACAAACAAAAAATAAATAATGTTTTAAATGGGCTTTGGCTGAATTGAATTATTTCAGATTTAAAAATTAATTATTTACATCTGCAGCCTTACCAGGCAGTGGTGGCACACACCTTTAATCCCAGCACTTGGGAGGCAGAGGCAGGTGGATCTCTGTGTTTGAGGCCAGCCTGGTCTGTATAGCAAGTGCCTGGCCAGCCAGGGCTACACAGAATAAGTAGATTTTTAAAAAACTTTTTAAAAGCTGAAGGCAGCAGTTTCTCGCTCTGTAATTACTTCATACCCCAGGGCCGAGTAGGAGCAGGAAGGAAAGGGACAGAAGAGGGTCGTGGCGTGGTTCTTGTTCCCTTAGGCTGCACCGTAGACTTGGTGCTGGCAGTGAGCTAAGCTGTCCTTGTCCTGCCCTTTGGTCCCCACTGTTGTGGGAATCGGGATTGTGGGTATAAAAGCATGATAAATCTAAACTTTTTTCTTAGGTTCCTATGGGAGGAGTCTCAGAACAGCACGTCAAGAGACAAGCCCAAACTGCTTGTTGCTAGAGAAGATTATGAACTGCTCTTGTATGAATTTGACTTGAGAGATGGAAGATGTGATGCAGCCTTATTACACAGCTGTTGTGGGAGGACCCTGCAGAAACTCTCTGAAGATCAAGGTGTCAGTAAGTGTCAGGGTTAAGTCTGGGACTTTTGCTTCCTTTCTTGAGACAGTGCTACTGTGTAGCACTCTCAAACATGTGGTCCCCCTCCATCAGCTTCATAAGTGCTGGGATTGGGCTGGAGAGATGGCTCAGTGATTAAGAGCACTGACTACTCTTCTGAAGGTCCTAAGTTCAAATCCCAGCAACCACATGGTGGCTCACAACCATCTGTAATGAGATCTGATGCCCCCTTCTGGTGTGTCTGAAGACAGCTACAGTGTACTTATATATATATATATAATAAATAAATCTTAAAAAAAAAAATAAGTGCTGGGATTTCAGGACTGTGCTACCATGACCAGCTATTGATGAGAAGTTCTCACAGAAGTGAAATCGAAAAGGTGTGCTGCTACCCTGCCCAGTACTATAGCTACTAGCCAGTTGTTGAACGCTTAAAATGTAGTTAATATGAACAAAGTTGTACCTTTAATTTTTGCAGGGCTGGGAATCAAATCTAGAGCCTCACAGATGCTAAGGCAATCCCTTGGTGCCTGAGAAATGTGCTATATATGTCATAGGCAAGCAAGGGGGACAGTAGATGACGCCTGTAATCCTGGCACTTATGAGGCAGAAGCCCGAGGGTCTCAGTTTGATGCTAGCCTAGGATGCATAGTAAGACTGCCAAACAGGAAAAAGGATGGGGTGGGAAAGAAAGTGTACACCCATCTGTCCTTTTTAGAGGGTACTGGGGATTGAACCCATGGCCTCACATATGCTAGGCAGTCACTCGGTCATTGAGTCACATATCCAGGTCTCCAGGCCTTTCTTGCTCTTATTTGAAGACAGAGTGTCACCGAGTTACCTAGGCTGGCCTCGGACTTAAAATCTTCCTGCCTCTTGAATGTCTGGAACTGTAGGCCTGCACCCGCAGTCAGGTTTTACATGCCAGGTTTTGGAGACTAAGGAAAGTAAAGTAGCTCATTAATAATTTTTGTATGAATTCCATATTGGAATGATATTTTATGTCTAATGAACTAAATAATACATATTAATTGAACTAAATACATATTAATTGATTAAAAAAATTAATTGATTTGATGCTTTTTTGGCTGCTAGTCCCATTGAATCACATCTGTCTAATGGATTGATGAGTCACATATTTTAATTGGACAGTGTGGACCTAGACTGGTTGCATAGTTGCTGACTACCTTGGCCTGATAAGCTGTAGGAGGGAACACAACTCTGAGCTCCTGGACCTCCAATTTTAATACAGTAACGTCCTTTCTACCCTTGACTGTAAGATTCCTTCTATTTTAGGAAAAAAAAAACTTGATTGTTTTTACAAGAGCCCATGGGTAACTTGGCTTTCTTGAATCTTCCTTCTGATGTGCTCTGAGATTTGAGCCTTAAATAAAAAGAATCCTGGGACATTGTCCGCCATCTTTATTCACCTTCACCTACTTCATAATGCCTAATGTCCACACAGATATGCACAGTAACTACTTGCCTTGGAATAAGTGCAGTTTCCACAGGGTTTCTCTGTATAGCCCTGGCTATCCTGGAACTCACTCTGTAGACCAGGCTGGCCTCGAACTCAGAAATCCGCCTCCCTCTGCCTCCTGAGTGCTGGGATCAAAGGTGTGCACCACCACTGCCTGGCTTCCCTTTTTTATCTGGTTTTTTTTCCTATGTTTATAAGGTTACATTTACCAACTGTGAAATTATGATCGATGGTTAAGACACTATCCTTTTGCTTCATAGGTATTGCCTTCAAGTCTTTGAGAATTCTATCATTTTACAACAACACGTCATTACTGCTCATCAACAAAAGTCTTCTCCTACGCGTTGTGTTTCCGGCGAGAGGATCTGGGATTCCAGTGCTGGGCTGCCTCTCACTGCCCTTGCCTGCACAGGCAGCAGACACGATTATTGACGTGCAGCTCTGCAAGAGACTTCTTTTTGTTCTGAGTACAGTAGGCTGGATCTGTATCCTTGGCTGTGAATGTTGATTAATGTGTAGGGAAAAGGCTGTAGAAGGGTGAGCTGTTTATACTCTCAGCTGGGGGAACTAGAGTGAAGGGAGAGTAGTTAGATTTTAGTAAGAATTTTCAGGGGAGAATAATCTCATAAAATGCTCAATTATATTACTTTATGTTTTTCAATGTATGCAGACTACACTTAGGTGCCTGTTAAGTGCATCGTTGCTTATAATGTGACCCCTGTCTTTTCCACATGAATATGACTCACTTATTTTTGTCCATTGATGATTCCATCTTTTTCTTTCTTTTTAAGGCCTCAAATACCCAAATACTAGAATTACTGGTCTGCATTACCAATCCATATAATTCCATCATTTTAGTGAATGTTTTGCATTAACAGTTTTTGAAAATACTATACTTTGTATTTAGCAGTAAAATTATTTTGAAGGTTTGAAAACTGAGCTCTTACATGGGTTTGAGACCTTTATTTCTGAAATAAAGGGATGATTTTTTTTCTCTTTATGGTTTTGGGGGTTGGACCAGAAGCCTCATATGTGCCATTCAAATGGTCTACTACTGAGCTGCAATCCCTGGCCATGCGTTTATCTCTGTCTGTCTGTCTGTCTTTCCACTAATTAACTAAATATTTATCTATTTTGAGGCAGGGTCTTACTATGTAGCCCTTGCTAGTCTCGAACTCACTGTGTAGACCAAACTGCCTCTTAATTCACAGAGATTCTCTTGCCTCTACCTCTTATCTATGATATATCATAGATATAATATCTATGATATTAAAGGCCTGTGCCACCACATCCTTCTGTTTTGAGCTTTCAAACAGGGTCTCTGTAACTGAGAACTCAAGTTTGTAGCTCAGGCTAGCCTCTAACTCAATCCTTCTGAGTCAGCTTCCGTAAAGTAGTGATTTTTCTTTTTTAAATACAGTTTTTGCACAAAAAAGTTATAATTACTAAATTGAGTTAATTTTTGTTGCCAAATTATAGAGCTTTCATGTGCACTCAAGCATGTGAGGCTGCTGAACATTTGAAATTATCTAGGCATAGGGATACTTAATTTTATTTAATCGGTTTCAAAGCTGATACTTTGTTCAGTTATTAGAGAGTTTAAGTATATTTAGAACTTTTCGGACTTTTTTTTTTTTTTTTTTGGATTTGGTTTTTTTGAGACAGAGTTTCTCTGTGTAGCCCTGGCTGTCCTGGAACTCACTCTGTAGACCAGGCTGGCCTAGAACTCAGAAATCACCTGCCTCTGCCTCCCAAGTGCTGGGATTACAGGCGTGCACCACCACTGCCTGGCTGGATTTGTTTTTTTTGAGACAGGGCTTCTCTGTATAGCCCTGGTTGTCCTGGAACTCACTCTGTAGACCAGGCTGGCCTTGAACTCAGAAATCCCCCTGCCTCTGCCTCCCAGAGTGGCAGTGCCACCACTGCCTGGCCTTTTTGGATTTAAAAAAACAAAAAAAAACAAAAAAACAAAAAGCAGGTCAAATGTAGCAGAGACTGGTCTTGTCCTCAGTATTTAGCCAAAGATGGCCTTGAACACCTGATCTTTCCTTTCCTTCCTGAGTCCTGGGATGCCAGGCTTATGCACAGATTATATGGTATTGGGGAACTGAACCCAGGGTTTCATCGAGTAGTCTGCTTAGTTTCATCTGCGGCCCAGTTTCTGATGAAAATTTAGTATTCAAGCACAGTGGTGGGGCATACCTTTGATCTCAGCCCTCTGGAGGCAGAGGCAGAGGCAGAGGCAAGAAGATCTCATGAATTTGAGTCCAGCCTGGCCTACAGATGGAGTTCTAGGACTTCTGGGTTATGCAGAGAACCTGTCTCAAAAAAAAAAAAAAAAAAAAAGGAAGGAAGGAAGGAAAGAAAGAAAGGAAAGAGGAAAAGAAAAGGGAAAAAAGAAAGAGATAAATGAAAGAAAAAAAGAAAATTTATTATCCAAATTTAGTTGTATTCTAAGTATAGCTTGGATTTTGGTGACTTACAAGAAAATGAAATATCTCAGCTTTTAATGTTGGTTGCATGCTGAGACAATATTTGGGTATTGGCTAATGTGTAATGTTAAATTGGGTTTACCCTGGGAAATAAGTAGTGTCTTGAGATCTGGCACAGGATGGTGTGCAGCAGATTGGAAGAACTGTGCATCAGCTTGTTAAGCTGCTGGCCGTAGTCATCTGGTCACTGCAGTGGAGAACGCCTCGTTTCCAGTGCTGCTGCTGTACCTACAAGGTGGTGACAGTCAAGATAGTCTTATGATTTCAAGGGTCCTGCGCATTTTTAAACTAATACTCCCTTAGCTCTCACTCAGATATTTTTGACACTGCGGATGGCATGCATGTAGCGCGCGTGGACTTGACTCTTCTCAGAGAAGACTCTGAGCAGCCGGAGCCAGCCAGCATCTCTTCCTTTACGTCATTGAACGTGTCTCCGGACTTAGATATTTTGGTGCTTGTCAGCTCATCCAATACTGCAGTAGCTCTTAACCTACATTTATATTTCAGGTAGGCAGATGACTAAATTTCTCATTTGAGGTATATAAACTCATAAAAGGTTTAAAATATAGTCATTAGCTTTTTTTTTCAAGCCTCTTTTCTATGCAGTTAGACCTCATTATGGCTCCTATAGTACGACTGTTACTGTGCAAGATTGTGTATAAATGATTGCGGCTGCCTTTGTATTTTGGCTCGTATATCAAAGGTTCCGTTTCAACTCACATGGTATTATGTGAGAGTTATGTCATAAATAATCAGGATTGTGCAGTTTTAAAAGGCTTACTTTTTATATATCATCCCTACTTCTTGCTCCATTTAAGAGTAGAAGAGAATGGAGTGTACCTGTTGTTGGATTGGCTGGTTTTGTGGCTTGGGAGCCTGGCTGCCCTGGGGCTCATGTTCCTCTTAAAGGAGTCTGACCAGACGTGTTCAGCGAGCTCTTTCCCCTGGGGATTCCCGCGGGTGTTTCCCTCAGAGGAACCGAACCTGTGGCTGCTTAAGAGCCTCTGTGATGTAGACCGCTTGCTTGTGTGGCTTTTCCATGAGCTTGCTTGAGGCCCTTGGTTTTATAATCTTCTCATCTAATTCAATGATGTGGAAATAGGTCTTTGAGCATTTTTGAGCTGACAATATACACAGGTCATTCAAAACCATTTAGTCTTTCAGATCCACCTTGATATGTATAAGTCTCTGAGTGGTTAGGAATGCTTTTGATGAGTTTTACTGCTTATTGTTTGGTTCATTAAAAAGGGTATATTTGTTTTTATATACCTGTCTTCACAGCTACAGTGTTTTCTCTTGGGGCTAGGGCTCAGGCCCGAGCGTCAGTTGTGGCCAGCAAGCCAGCCCCTGACACTCCAAGCCCCAGCCTGTTTTCCACTGCATTGATGGGATTTCCCCGGGGTGGAGGGGGGGAGGTGGTGTGGTCTCACTTACTTTTTTGTTTGTTTGTTTGTTTGTTTGTTTAATACAAGGTCTTACTATGCCTTCCCAGCTGCTCTAACTCATATCAGCTTCCAGATGCTAAGGTTACCTGCCTGGCTTTGGTTTTAAGTCTTTGAGCAGGGGGCTTAGTTTACTCAGCGTGGTCTTGTCTTATTTCATGACTTTCTTTCTTATTTTTTTTTCTCTCTGAGACAGGGTTTCTCTGTGTAGCCCTGGCTGTCCTGGAACTCACTCTGGAGACCAGGCTGGCCTCGAACTCAGAAATCCTCCTGCCTCTGCCTCCCAAGTGCTGGGATTACAGGGGTGCGCCACCACGCCCGGCCATTTAATGACTTTCTTCTCTTCCAACTTTTTTGGCACTTCTGCTCCTGAGTCAAAGTTTAATACTTAACTGTGTACTTTTAAATTATTTCTTGTGTCTCTTTTTTTTTCTTTTAAATAAAGTTTGTAAATGCTCTTTGAGAACTCACCTGACAGTTTGTTTTTCCAGTCTTTTTCTCTCTTTTGGGATGGGACCTTGCTGTCTTGTTCAGTCTGGGCCCTGAGCTGGGCCCCAGTGATCTTTCCAGCTCAGCCTCCTGAGTAGCTGGGTCTCATTTGTCTTAGCTGTCCATTGTCCTAGTCACACTCTGGGCTTTGTCAGCATCTGACATCACTCATCCAGATCCTTACACCACACAGAGCAACACAACTTCCCAAATTGTTGAGCTGGCTTACTCGGTCACCCCTCCCCTGACCACACTGGGATTTCCAACTCCGTGCCCTTCACTGCCTCCCTCTCCACCTGCCTCCATTTCCCACTTCCTGCTCTGTGATCCATTGTTTTACTCAGTTTCTTGCAAGCACTCTAAAGGTACACTCTTGCTCCATGGTAGCGCTTGGCCTGCCGAATACCAAACCTGAAGAAAGTGCAGGTTCTGCCTTCTCAGGGCCTACACCCAAGCAGTTTTGCATTTGTGAGAAATCTGCAAAAGCACTCTTTGCCACCCCCCCTTCTGTGGTGTTCTGCTATATAGTCCAGGCTACCTCGAACTCAAGGTCTGCCTGCGTCTGCCTCCCAGGGCTAGATTGTAAGTGTATACTGCCATACCCAGCCTTACAAAAATGTCTCCCTGTTTCCCTCGAACCTGCTTGTTTCTCTCTATTCTTCCCTGTTCTTGAGCAACCTTGCATCCTGCATTTTCAATAGAGCAGAGCCGTGGAGTGTTTGGTGACACCTCCTTTAGCTTCCAGTCCCGTCTGTGATGAGGTTTCATACCTTCCCTCCTCCCCAGGGACCGTCCACTGCTTGTCTTCCTGCTCTGACTTCAGTGCTGGCTCTAAATCCAGCTAATGGGCAAGTGGCAGCCGTGCTCTCCTCAGTGCCGCCTCTTGCTGTGCCATCTTCTCCACTGTCTCCACCCCAAGCCGGGCCCCTTATCTTCTGACCTGCTCAGTCTCCTCCTGTCTATCTTCACTCCCAAACCCACCTTCTTCAAAGTTCTTAGGGTGACTGTAAAGGTGCCTGTGCTAGGAGGCCAGGGCTTCCCCGCCCCAGCTGCACGCTGTATGTGGTCAGGCTGTGCTTCTGCTCGAAAGCTTCTTTAGCTGTCTGTTTCCCCCAAAGATGGCAGTTAAATCCTTCGCAGCCCGCAGGGCTCTGCACCACCTGTGTGCTGCCAGCTTTTCCAGCCTGGCCCCGCCCTGCGCTTCACTGCTGTACTCTGCTCACACAGCCCTCCTCTTTCCTCAGTGCGACGACCTGACACAACTGGCCATCCTCACGCACACACAGACTTTGCTTTGCTTTGCTCATTGACGATCTTGGCCTAAATCTTTCTTTGTTGTGGAATAATGAATTATTAAAACCTTAGCTTTGGGCTGGAGAAACGGGATTTCCACATTTCTTCTGTGGAATGCCCGAATCCTCCCTAACCCCAGTAAGTACATAAATGTAGACAGAAAATTCAAACCCCAGGCTTTGGGGTTGAGTTAGACTGACCACTGTTTCTCCTGAGCATTACTGTCTGTGTCTGTAAAGTGGGTTCTACTTCTGTGAGGTGTTGAAAGGCTTAGCGTCTATGTAGATCAGCCTGGCGTCTGCAGAGTGCTAGACAGTGAACACGCTGCTAGACTGCAGAGCGCTTTCACTTTTTGAAACAAGCTGCTCTATAGACTTAGATTCATTTTGTTGCTGTTCCAAATGTTTTATTATTATTATTATTATTATTGGTTTTTTGGATTTGATTTTTTTTCCCCGAGAGACCGGGTTTCTCTGTATAACTCTGGCTGTCCTGGAACTCACTCTGTAGACCAGGCTGGCCTCGAACTCAGAGATCCGCTTGCCTCTGCCTCCCAGAGTGCTGGGATTACAGGTGTGCGCCACCACCGCCCGGCTCCATGTTCATGTTTAATAAAAATTTTCATACAATATATTTTGATCATATTCCTTCCCCTTCTCCCAGATCTGCCCCACTTCCCTACCCACCCACTGCATGGTCTTGCTCTCAAAAAAACTTTCAAAACAAACTTTAAAATAAAAAGAGGACAAAAGACACTGAAACAAAATAAAAAGCGTGCGCGCACACCCACACACAGATCCTGGAGATGTTTTGATACAAATGTGGGGTTGTTTATCATTTTTTTGATATGGCTATTATTGTTTTTCAATGTAGGCAGCACCCAGGACACCTACTGTGTGAGGGAACACTGGAAGACCTTCCTATTGAAGGACCCTCAGGAATAGATGAAGACGACCTTGTTAACTCTGTCCACAACATGAAACTGACCAAGGTGTCCTTTCAGGCTGACAGGTATAAGCACTTACTTTTAGGATCTCCTCTACTGCCTGTTTTGTTTGTTTCTTGACAAGGTCTTACTCTGTAGACCTCGGCCGCTTGCAGCGTGCTATGTAGAGGAGGTCGGCTCGAATGCAGAATGACCCTCCTGCCTCTCATTCCTAGAAGAGTGTCCTACCCCAGCTGTGTTGACTTGTTGCCCTTACTCTAATGTGTGCTAAGTGCTGCCCTGTCTTCCAGGTCCTGGAGAGCCCAGCTGTCATCACTGAATGAATCAGTGAGGAGCTCGGAACCAGAGGTTTCCTGCGGTGCTCCGTGGTTCCAGGGTGCTTTGTGTTTGGAGTCCCTGGGATCTGGTTACCACAACCCAGTTGTGCCAAACCACGTTTCCATTCCATTCCATTCCATCCCACATGGCCAGGGTGCTTTTCCTAAGGAGCACACCAAAACCAGTGAACCAGGAAGGCTGTGGAAGACAATGCAGCTGAGTGGGCAAGAGCCCACAGAGCCCTCAGAGCTCAAGTGTCTATCTGTGACGGGATTTACTGCACTGTTTACTTGGGCAGTCAGAACGACCAGCTGCACCATCGTCCTCTGGGACTTGGAGAGCCAGAGCATGCAGTGCTTTTCTCTCAGCCAGAAGTGTACTCCCGTAGACATAAGCGGAGACCAGCAGCTGTGCCTTGCTTTAACAGGTGAGCATGTTGTATTCGATTGGAATACTCTTTAGAGGTGTGACTGCTTTTTAAAATTATACTTACTTGTTTCTCACGCATCCTTGAGCGTGTGTGCATACCTGCATGTGTATATATGTGTGTGTGTGTATGTACATGGGTGCATGTGGGCGCATGAGTGTGTGCATGCATGTATGTGCGTTCCTGCACGAATGCAGAATGCCAAAGCATTCTTGCACAGGTCAGGGACAACTCATGAGAGCTGGTTCTCTCCTGCCACCACGCAGGGACTGAGCTCAGGTTCTTCAGTCCTGGAGGTCTTCTTCCCCACTGAGCCGTCTTGCCAGCCCAAAGTGTGACTTCTGCTGCCTCGATGCCAGCTTGTGCCTACCTAGTCTTACTGCAAGTGGTACTTAGTCTGGGAGGAAGCTGGTGTCATTCTTTGCAACATTGTCTTGTGTGTCTTACTTTATTTTATGTATGTGGGTGTCTTGTGTGTGTGCATGTCTGCAGCCTGCAGAGGCCAGAAGAGGGCATGAGATCCCTTGCATATAGAATTACAGTTTGTTAGCTGCCTTTGGGGTTGGAAAACAAACTTGGCTCCTCAAAAAGAACAGCTACTGCTCCTAAACACTAAGCCATCTCTCCAGCCCTGTGTTTAATTTAAATAATTTCTCTTCAGCTAAATGTTAAGATACTAGATAAGATAGTAAGAGTAATGTAGGCTGAGTTTTTAACTCAGAAAAAAAAAAACTCATTTGACTTTAGTCTACACAAGCAGAACCTACAAGCCAGCTGATCATGGGCCATTATATGCTGCATATTTATTCTGGTCAGAACTGATTGGGATTGGTTTTATTTGTTTGCTTGGGGTTTTTTTGTTTGTTTGGTTCGGTTTTTTGGGTTTTGTTTGTTTGTTTTTTGTTTTTTGAGAAGGTTTCTCTGTGCAGTCCTGGCTGTCCTGGAGCTCACTCTGTGGTCCAGGCTGGCCTTGAACTCAGAAGTCCGCCTGCCTCTGCCTCCCAAGTGCTGGGACTAAAGGTGTGTGCCACCATTGCCTGGCTTATTTGGTTTTTAAACAAGGTCTTATATAGCCTCAGCTGACCTCAAACTTGCTGTGGAACTGATGGTGATCTTAAACACCTGATCTTACTGACCATATCTTCCAGTTCTTAGAACCACAGGCCTACTTTCCTACACACCTAGCTTAAGCTTTTAAAAAGAGAACATCATAAATACAAAATGCAAAAGTGGAAGAGATTTATACAGAATCTGATTTGTAGCTACTATTGGTCTAACAACCTAAATGTGCATCTCTGCATAGAAATTTAGGTGTTGAAGTGAGATTTGGGTTGCTCTTCAGTAGGCTGTAGTGTTTCTGCCTTGTGGTTCTCTAGAAGGCTTTTGTATTTCTGTTTTGGGGTTCTCTGCTGGGCTCTTGTATATCTGGTTTGGGGTTCTCTGCTGGGCTGTTGTATATCTGGTTTGCGGTTCTCTGCTGGGCTCTTGTATATCTGGTTTGGGGTTCTCTGCTGGGCTCCTCTATGTTGAAGCCAGGGTGTTGTACATGTCAGACATGTTCTGCCACTGAGGTACAGTCTCAGCCTTAATAAAATCTGATGTTTTGTGTATCCAGAGGCATGCTGTTTACTTGTTTTATTTTAGTAAACCAGAAATCTGTCATCTCTATAAATTATCAAGGTTTTCCAGTATTAAATGTGCAAGATAATATGAAGTATAAATGCCAAGTGTAGTGCCATTTTATAGTATGCATTTTTCGTATTTTTTTACTATAGTTTTTGTAATGCTGGGACTCTAGCCAGGGCCTCATACTTGCTAAGTAAGTATTCTTTTACCAAGGTCCATCTCCAGTCCAGCCCTAATGCATTTTTCTGATGAAAATGAGTGTCTTAAAGATAAAACTCTTGGGCAGGCAAGATAGCATTTACCACCAAACCTGATAATTCGAGTCCCATCTTGGGAACCTACGAGATGGAAGCAGGGAACTGACTCCAGTAAATTGTCCTCTGACCTCCACACACATACACACACTCACACAATAATAAATAAATGTGATAAAAAAAATCATCAGTCCATTAATACCCTAACAACTCAAGGTATGTCTTGGTTGATTTTTCTTGTCAGTGTGACACAAAGCTAGAATTATGTGGGAGAGGAACCCCCACTGAGAAGATGCCCTACAGATGCCTACAGGCAACCTGCTTGGAGGCATTCTGTCAATGGTTGATTGTTTGGTGGCCCCTGGGTTGTACAGAAAGTAGGCTGAGGGCTGGAATAATAGCCCAGCAGTTAAGAGCACTAGTTCCTCCAGGCTGATTCTCAGCATCCATATGGTCCCTTATGGTGCCTCACAACCATCTATAATTCCAGTTCCAGGGAATCCCAATAGGTGTGCACATGGTGTGCAAAACATGCATACAGGCAAAACATCATACACATTAACTAAATAAAATTTAAAGGGGGGCAGGCTGAATAAGTTCTGGGGAGCAAGCCAGTTAACAGCACCCCTCCATGGCCTCTGCTTCAGTCCCTGCCCTGGCTTCCTTCCATGAGATGAAGGAAGGTAAATTTTAATGTGAAATAAACCCTTTCTCTCCAAGTTTGGTCATGGTGTTTTATGACAGTGTGCTTGCAAGTGCGCGCGTACACACACACACACACACACTTAAACATTTATTTTTTTTAAAGTTTCACTATATAGCCCTGACTGGCCTGAAACTCACTTTTTTGACCAAACTGGCCTAGATTTTGCAGATTCATCTGCCTCTTATCTTCCAAGTACTAGAATAAAAGATATGCATGACCATATCCAGCTCAATATATGTATTTTGGGATATATGGATATATTAGATGATTAGAAATTAATTTCTAAGTCATAATTCTAATATCTAAGTCCCTACTCATTTATTAATGCTAACTCATTTTTTTTCCATAGATAACGGTCTGTCTCTGATTTTGTTTGGTTTAACTCAAGAGGAGTTTTTGAACAGGCTGATGATCCACGGCAGCGCCAGCACTGTGGACGCCCTTTGTCACCTTAATGGTTGGGGACGGTGCTCCATCCCTATCCACGCTCTAGAGGTAACTGCGGTCGGTCTCTCCAACTTCATGTGCTGGTGTGTGCCCTGTGTCGATGAGGGACAGAGAATGTATATGCTCTCGCCGTCTGCACTGTTCATCTGCCTAGGGCTGACTGTTTATTTTCTTATTATTGGCTCTAAAGATACGCGATCACAACAAATATTATTTAAGAAACGTGATGTGACAGAAATGGAGACGGCCGTAAGCTAATCTGATGAGGAGAACGGGGTAGAGACACTTCATTTCTGTACCCATTCCATCCAGATCTAGAAGACAGAGTCTGAATTTATATAGCATTTTATAGTTCACATACTCTTTTCATATATATCATCGAATTTAGTCCTAAAACAATCACACGAACTACTCATGACCGAGTAAATTTTATTCTCTCTTTCTTTCTTTTTAAAAGATGAAGAAATAGAGAGTGGCTGAGCCAGTAACCACAGTATACTAATAAAGGAAGGAACTGGAGTGAAATGGAGTGAAAGTCAGGGCATCTGTGCATCCAGGCAGCCTCTGAAAGGCTTGCTGTTGTTTGTTTTCAGACAGGAGTGCCCCAGGCTAATCTCAGACTTGCTGTGTGTCCAAGCAAGACTGACCTGGGACTTCTTGTTACTTCTACTTTCTGAGACTTGCGTGCACGTGGTGTGTGTGTGTGTGTGTGTTTTGTGTAGTTATATGAATAATGTATGTGTGAAACATATAAATATATATTATATTTAATAACTTTCAGCTTATTTTAGAATCTTTTCTCACATATCTCTGAATTTAAGGTCAGTGCAATAATGAAAGTGTACTGAAATCACCTATCTTGCCTACAGATTTATAAAATGTTGAGGAAAGAATATTTATGAATATGCCAGTATTTAAGCACACCAACATAATAGACTGTTTTTCCCAATTTTTTAAAAAATATTTTTTACTTCTAAGTGTGTGTGTGTGTACATGTACATGAGTGCAGTTGTCCTTGGAGGCCAAAGATATCCCATCCCTGGAGTTGTTGTTCTGGGCAGTTGTGAGGTGACATGTGGATGCTGGGAATCGAACCTGTGTCCTTTGCTATTCACTCTGCAGTCTCAGTTCCTGAGCCATCTCTAGCCCCCTTTCCAACCTTTTAAAATTTTTTGTTTTTCACACATCACTCAATTTATGACATTGTGTTGCATGTACATGTGGAAATCCATATCCCTCCACTGATCACAAATAAAGTACATTCAAGGTTTCTGGAGATCAGGAGATCATTAAACTTTGAGAGGCAAAGTCACTCAAATGAGAGCAAATGAGCTGAGAAAATGGGGGCGGGGACAAGAGTAGGAGAGATGACTCACAGAGCTCTAGCTCCTGTCTCATGATTCTGTTTGTTGAGGCAGGGTCTCCTTCCATAACTCAAGCTGGCCTGGAACTAACGATCCTCCTGCCTGCCTCCCTTCCCCACTGCCTGACCCTTCCCAGTGCGGGTATCAATGTTACCACATCTACCTCCTCTCTTACTATACAATGTGCTTTCTGACTGTGTCTGAGATAAAATTCTTCCATTGATAAGCAGAGGGCTGCCACAGAGGGCCGCCATGACAGGTCGCTGTGACCCTGAGAGCCTGGGGTAGAGGGCTGTGGACCAGCAGAGGGCACTGTTGGGCCCTGGCCACACACCCATGCCTGATAGACCAAACTCTCCCTGTGGATGGGCTCAGCAGCTGACCTGGGTCTGGGGGTTATTCCGACCTCATTGAGAGCTAGTCTGCCCCACATTTGCTCATCCTACATTTATGATGAGAGCAGAGTGAGTGTCAGTTGGTCTGAGAATGCCCAACTCTGCTTCAAACTGTCTGACTCAAACATCTGTATTTTTCTGAAACTACGACTAATTTCCTGCTCTCGTTATTTTTACAATAAACAGTAAATCAGCTGAAGAGATGGGTGGGGTTTGGGCTAAGGATTGCCACCACGTTTGGACACAGCTTGTAGTGGGCAGGAGCAGCTAATATCCCCTCTCCAGAAAGGCCCTACTGTGCCCAGAACATTGGCGGAACAGCAGTTCAGAGTTGGAGTCACATAGGGATCATTAGTAGTAATGAGCTGTTTCTGTGCTTCATAATGCCCAGATATCTCCATTCTTAGCTTCTGAAGTTTAAAGAATCTGTGCCCCAGCCCCCAGCTCCACTGGGTAACTCTCCTCTGGCTTCTTTTCTCTCTCCATGTTAGGCTGGCATAGAAAATCGTCAGCTGGACACAGTAGATTTCTTCTTAAAAAGCAAGGAAAATCTTCTTACTCCGTCTTCAAAATCTCCTGCTCCCACTCAGCAGCAGCACCTGTCACCACATTCATACCTAAGGCGTAAGTAAAACATCCCACACACACTGACCATTTTAGGCATTTTCAAATTATTACTGTTTTTATAATGAGTGTGTGTGTGTGTGCGCGCGCGTGCGCACACACACACTCTTGAGTGTTTATGTATAATCATTTACTTGAGATAAATTCTAGATGTGGGATTTTTAGCTTCAAGAGTATAGCTATACTTTGAGGCAATGTTCAGTTAAAATTGCCTTCATAAATTGTTCTCAGACAAGTTTTATGAATTTGCACTCTAGTTACATGAAAAAAATGACAATCTCTTTTACTGGTGTGAATTCTTGTGAGAATATGAATTAAAATTTTTCTTCTTAATATTAGCTCAGACTGGAGAGGTGGCTTAGCTGTTACAGTACATATTCTTCCAGAGGACCTGAGTTTAGTTCCCAGCACCCATGTCAGGCGGCTCATAACCCTCCTGGAACTCTAGCTCCAAGAGATCAATCACCTCTGGTCTCTGATTAAAAATAAGAAAGAGGGTCAGTAGAGATGGCACAGTAGTTAAGAGCACTGGGTCTACTTCCAGAGGACCTAGGGTCAATCCCAGCACCCTCATGATGGCTAACAGCCATCACAGCCAGTAACCGCAGCTCCTAGCTTCCTATGGCACCAGGCACGCATATCCATACCTGAAGGACATGAAAGAACACCACTCCTTCACACAAAATAAGGCGTTCCCACGGCAGGCGTGGTGTTGCAGGCCTGCAGTCCCAGCATTTCTGAAGGAGGGCACAGGGCTGCAAGTTCAACACTAGTGTGGCTGCCTGGTATATGTGAAGGAAGCTGGGATTGTATAATAAGCAAAACCAGGCACAGAGCTTTAATTCCAGCACTAGGAGGCAGAAGCAGGCAGATTGCTGTGCATTCAAGGGCAACCTGATCTACATAGTGAGTTCGAGGCCAGCCTGCAGGATTAGATAATGAGACCCAGTCTGAGGGGGTAAGGGGAGGAGGAAAACAAATTATAAAATTCTCCCTCTCTCCTCCCCTCTCCCTTTACCCCCTCCCCTTTTTTCTTTTCCTTGTGCTGAGGCTCAAGCTTAGGACTTTGCAGAAGCTAGGCGAGTGCTCTGAGCTATACTCCTAACTTGCTATTGTCTTGATAGTAAGGTTGATTGTTCTTCCACTTAGATTTTTTAAAAAATACTTCTCAGTTTAAAAATAAATATAGTTTAGCTGGGCATTGGTGGCACATGCCTTTAATCCCAGCACTTGGGGTTAGGGTTAGGGTTAGGGAGGCAGAGGCAGGTGAGTCTCTTCAGTTTGAAGCCAGTCTGGTCTACAAAGTGAGTTCTAAGAAAGCCTGGGCTATACAGAGAAACCTTGCCTTGAAACAAACACACACACAAGCATGCGCGCGTGCAGTGCAATTCATAGGAGAGCCTTGGTTTGTGGCACTGAACAGTGTGTCCCCCTGAAGTTGTGTGACCACTGTTCACTTGTACTGTCCCATAGCTTTTCCCAGCTCTCTCTTCTGCCTGCACTGCTTTTATTCAAAGGTAGAAGTGGGTCTGAAAGAAGTTGTATAGGAATAAGCCTCACTTACTGTCCCACACCCATCATTCTCTCACACATGCAGCTGCAGAGCTGGGCGGATCCCAAGAGCAGTGGAGTTGTCAGTGAGGCCTTCCAGTGCAGAGGCGAATCAGGGCCTGGGACACTCCTGTCCTCTATGCGCATGGTGCGGTGGCTTTGGATTCACACAGGCTTAAGTTCAATTTTGGCTCTGTCATTTTAAATACTTTCAAAATTAGCGTGGCTAAGCAACTTTCTCTGAACCCCAGTCTCCTCTCATCTATGGAAAGGGAGTAAACATCTCGTGGGTTGTTGAAGAGAAAAAAAAGAGTTTATAAAGCACCAAGTCGCCAGGCAGTGGTGGCACACGCCTTTAATCCCAGCACTTGGGAGGCAGAGGCAGGTGGATTTCTGATTTTGAGGCCAGCCTGGTCTACAGAGTGAGTTCCAGGGCAGCCTGGGCTACACTGAGAAACCCTGTCTCGAAAACAAAAACAAAAACAAAACAAAAAACAAACAAGCAAAATAACAAAAACAAAAAGCACCAAGTCTGCAAAATAATGGTAGTAATACCGGAAAATGTTTATTTGAGAGTGCAGTCATTGAGGTTTGCAAGTAATAAGCCTTCTTACAGCGTGTGAGCTTGTGAAATACATTAGGCCTGTATGTATTTCAGAATACTGCAGCTGACATTTACTTCAGTGACACTGTCGGGGAGACAGTCCCGTGTTTCCTTGTTAACTTCTTCCTTCGTTCTCAGAGGTGGAAGACTTGACCCCAGCCCTGGATTTACTCTGCTCGGCAGTTAGAGAAAGTGACTCGGAAACCCACAGCAAGCACTTCGCAGAGCAGCTGCTTCACCTCACGCTGTCTTTCCTTAACAAGCAAGTAAGGGAGCTTCTTGTTCACTCTGAAGGTAAGGGCATCAGTGAGGGCGGGGCATGCCATTGGTCAGAACAGTGATTGCCATTGGTCAGAACAGGGCGGGGCGTGCCATTGGTCAGAGCAGTGAGGGCCGTGCGTGCCATTGGTCAGAACAGTGACCAGGGCATATTGCTTTGAAGAAAGCAGTATGAGTGAGGAAGATGGTTTGACTCTAGGAGCACAGGCAGAAAGATCTAGGGATAAGGTATGGAGGGGGAATGAAGAGGCTGTACTAAACACAGCTACTTGTAGGAAGGGAAGGTTTATTGTTTGAAAATACTTGTTTTGAAATTTGACAATTTTCATAATTTCTTTCAACAACTTTTCAACAAAAAGTATGTTCTCCTTTCCTTTCCTCTTTACACATGCACACACACACATGAACATGAAAACACACACTCATGCAACGCATACACACATGCACACATATATGCATATACATGCAGATTGACACACTGATGTTTTCCACAGAGCTAGATGAGCATTTACAGAAAGGAGTGGCCATTTTGACCAGCTACATCAATGAACTTCGGACTTTTATGATAAAGTTTCCTTGGAAACCAGGAGATGCCATAGATGAACCTGTTATAAATGAAGATGTCCTCACAGTGAAGGAGGGCCAGGTTTGGGAGGAACTCAGCTTTGAGGTAAGTGAGTATACATCAGATCTCTGCCCGACTCAGAGAGCCTAAGAAAATACCTAAGAAACAGGATTTAGAGACTGCACCCTGGTGTGGAGTCTTTGGCCAGGGTCTCAGGTTTTACTAACGAGAGCTCTTGGGCATGGCTTCAGTTCCATTTCTCTAGATCCTGCCGATGTAATGCCCCATCTGCCACAGGACCAGCCTCTCCCAGCAATCCTGCCTCTGGCCTGCGCCTGGAACTTTGTTTTACTTTTTATGTATTTTGGAGATAGGTCTCTCTAGCTGAGGCATTCCTCAGCCTCATTTTGTATCCTAGGGTGGGCATGACTCCTGATCCTCCCACCTCGCCTACCCACTGCTGAGGTTGTGGGCCTGCCTCTGCGCATCCCCCCAGGGCACTTTGGCCTTGTGCATTTTTTTGACTTCTGGATAAACAGTTACTTCTGGCAGTCAGGTTTCAGGGATCTTCTGTGACATCATCATCATCAGTCCTAGTCATGATATAATCTAATGAACGTGTTTGCCATTGAAATTCTCCGTCTGTCTGCCTGTTTGCTTGCCTTTTCACAGAAGTAATTAGTTTAAAATGTGCTACCATCTGTGTGACGTGGGGACCAGGAAAGGCCCTCCCCTACA